>NC_090319.1:197626120-197926120 GCF_040869045.1 Eurosta solidaginis
ATAAGGTGTAAAATTATATCCATTTACACACGCTGTTATATGAACGCACCTATAAATACTCTTGATAAACTTGATTGTTTATCAGCTGTATTATTGCCAAACAAAAATAGTTTTATTGTTATACAAATTAAAAAATGCCAAGATTAAATGAAAAATCAAAACTAAAACGTATTTACTAAGATATTCTTGTAAATGACTTGCTGATGTGGGAGATTTCTGATGAAAATGCCTGCTGTAATGTCTGCAAGGTTGCATTCCTTTGAGTTTACCGCGTTTACACAATGAAATGTGCGCGTAAATTTATACAAATTGTGTAAATGATTTTTCATACAAAATTTGACAGTTCGTTTACGCACTAGATAAATTTATACGTTTACACACTTTATAAGGCATTTATACGGTTACGTGAGTCCACCTAATATTCTTGACAAACTTGATTGTTTATCAGCTGTATTATTAGCAAAAAAAATTTTCTTGATTCTTATACAAATTAAAAAATGCCAAGATTAAGTGAAAAATCAAAACTAAAACGTCTTTACTAAGATATACTTGTAAATGACTTGCTGATGTTGGAGATTTCTGATGAAAATGCCTGCTGTAATGTCTACAAGGTTGCATTCCTTTGAGTTTACCGCGTTTACACAATGAAATGTGAGCGTAAATTTATACAAATTGTGTAAATGATTTTTCATACAAAATTTGACAGCTCGTTTACGCACTACATAAATGTATACGTTTACACACTTTATAAGGCATTTATAAGGTTACATGAGTCCCCCTACTTTGTAAACGCGATAAACTCAAAGGAATGCAACCTTGCAGACATTACAGCAGGCATTTTCATCAGAAATCTCCAACATCAGCAAGTAATTTACAAGAATATCTTAGTAAATGCCGCTTTAGTTTTGATTTTTCACTTAATCTTGGCATTTTTTAATTTGTATAACAATCAAACTATTTTTGTTTAGCAATAATACAGCTGATAAACAATCAAGTTTATCAAGAGTATTTATATGTGCGTTCATATAACAGCCACCGTGCCGTGGTGTGATGGTAGCGTGCTCCGCCTATCACACCGTATGCCCTGGGTTCAACTCCCGGGCAAAGCAACATCAAAATTTTAGAAATAAGATTTTTCAATTAGAAGAAAATTTTTCTAAGCAGGGTCGCCCCTCGGCAGTGTCTGGCAAGCGCTCCGATTATATTTCTGCCATGAAAAGCTCTCAGTGAAAACTCATCTGCCTTGCAGATGCCGTTCGGAGTCGGCATAAAACATGTAGGTCCCGTCCGGCCAATTTGTAGGGAAAAATCAAGAGGAGCACGACGCAAATTGGAAGAGAAGCTCGGCCTTAGATCTCTTCGGAGGTTATCGCGCCTTACATTTATTTTTTTATTTTTTATAACAATCAAAAAATTTTTGTTTGACAATAATACAGCTGATAAACAATGAAGTTTATCAAGAGTATTTCTAGGTGCGTTCATATAACAGCGTGTGTAAATGGATATAATTTTACACCTTATAAGTTTATAGGCTTTCATGAGTCCCCCTATTATTTTAAGGGCAATTTTACGTAATTTTTCTTTAGCTCTTGTTATTTTCTCTCTTTCTTTCATTCGCTGAAGAAGTTCAGCGTGACGTAAATGCGCAGAACGAAACAATTTTGAACTCGTGTATGCACAATCTTATGTGTGTGAATTGTGCATACCCACAAACATACCTAGTTATTTGAACGGCAAACGGCTGAAAAGCAGAAGTGTGAAAAAAGTGTTTTCCAAATGCGTCTTCCAAGAATTAAAAATACAACGAATAAGACATATTAATAACACTGGATCACAAATTCCAACTTTTTTTCTGCAACAGAGACGCCATTATGAAATTCCTATGTAAATTCACCCCCTGATTCCGAATTTCAAGGTTATTTTTAATTCTTTTGAGATATTTACGAATTACTGTTATTTCAAAAAAAAAATAAAATTGGGTCCACTTAATCAAGAACGAATTGGGCAATTCCAAAACAGTTTGAAGTTTTTAAAAGGTAATAAAATTTGCTATAAACTGTGCATACAACACTTTTTGCGGGGCCCTGGAGATTCAAAGATAACGAACAATCATTACGGATTTAAAAAATTTTTTTTTGTAAAAATATATAAAAAATGTGTACTTTGAGAGAAAGAATCTCGAACATTTTTTATTTTTTTGCAGATTTTTTTTTCTCTCTAAGGTCTGTTTTATTACAAAAAAATAAGCTTTCATTCAACAAAATCTATGGACTAATACAAAAGTTATAAGCATTAAAGTAGATATATCCATTCAATACTTAAGTACCCTACTGGTACATATCTGTTAGTATTCGCTAACTAACTGACTATTTACTTTAATGCTTATAACTTTTGTATTAGTCCATCGATTTTGTTGAATGAAAGCCTATTTTTTTTGTAATAAAACAGAGCTTAGAGAGAAAAAAATCTGCAAAAAATAAAAAATTTTCGAGATTCTTTCTCTCAAAGTACACAATGGATATATTTACTTGAATGCTTATAACGTTTGTAGTAGTCCATCGATTTTGTTGAATAAAAGCTTCTTTTTTTTTAATAAAACAGAGCTTCGAGGGAAAAAAATAATTTGCAAAAACTAACTAACTGATATACGAATACTAACACATATATCCCAGTAGGGTACTTAAGTATTAAATGGATATATTTACTTGAATGATTAAAACTTTTGTATTGGTGCATCGATTTTGTTGAATGAATACTTATTTTTTTTTTTTTTGTTTTTTGTAATAAAACAGAGCTTAGAGAGAAAAAAACAAATCTGCGAAAAATTAAAAAGTTTTCGAGATCCTTCCTCGCCAAGTACAAATTTTTTTATATTTATACAAAAAAAATGGAAAAAATCCGTAATAATTTCTCGTTATCTTTGAATATGCAAGGCCTAGCAAAAAGTGTTGTATGCACAGTTTATAGGAAATTATTACCTTTAAAAGGCTTCAAACCGTTTTGGAATTGCTCAATTCGTTCTTGAGATATATATCTATGATTAAGTGGACCCAATTTTTTTTCTTTTGGAAAAAACCGTTTTTCGTAAATATCTCAAAAACCTTACGATAGAATTAAAAATAACCTTGATTCTCGAAATGAGAGGCTGATTTCACATAGGAATTTCATAATGAGGTCTCTGGTGCATTTTGGCTGTAAACCAGTATAATTAAAGTGAATAACTCGCAGGTATGTACTAAGTTTGTTGATTAAAATGGTTAAAATACTGGTAATTGTTTACAAAACGGTGCATCGCTAATTTTTATCAAAATCCTTGAATGGGGTATCAAAAGACGGGGTTTGACCTCGCAGGTAAGAATCCTAAAGCGAAAATTAAAAATTGTATTTCTATCAAGAGATATTTGCAAAAGAGGTTGGAGATTTCCATGTGGTTGTAGTAATTGATTGGTGTAATTCTTGTGCACAGAGACAAAATTTGCGTAGAAAGTGTTTTGACTGAGTTAGTTTTGATCCCCAGAAGGTGTTGGACCGGCCATGGTTATTTTTTAAAAGCTCGGCCGAAGGCCGCCAATGCGGAAAGGTTTTCTGTTTAAAAAATTAAGGGTAATGTTTTACAAAACGGTCCATCAATTGTATCCAAAATCCTTGAATGAGGTATCAAAAGACGGATATTAACCTCACAGTTAATAGTCCGAAAGAGAAAATTAAAAACTGTATTTCTGTCAAGATATATTTGCGAAAGAAGTTGAGGATTTCCATAAGGTTGTTGTAATTGGTTGGTGTAGTTGTTGTAGTTGTTGTGTAGAAAGTGTTTTGACTGAATTAGTTTTGATCACCAAGAAGGTGTTGGACCGCCCAGGGTTATTTTTTAGAAGCGCGGCCGAAGGCCGCCAATGTAGAAGGGTGTTCTGTTCAAAAGAAGTATGAATCGGGCCCCCGATTTTTGACCCTCTCCGGACCTTTTTCCGGTTTGTGCAAATAACGCTTTCGGATTCTGTAATCAGAAGTCAAAACGCGTCTTTTGACACCACATTCAACGATTTTTGATAAAAATTAGTAATGCAACGTTTTGTGAAAAGTTACCCAGAAAAAATCCAAAATTATTTTACGTGGAATAAGTTTTACGAATTTGTTGTAAACTAGTTGTGCAGAGTTAAACTGATTTTTTCTTTTTAAAAAAATTGGTATGTTTTATTTTATTATTGAGCTGATCCAGTCATTTGTTCTTAGAGGACTTTTTTGTATGTAGGCTATTATGGATCCATGTAGTGAAATTAAAAAAACAAGTTTTTGAAAATTTTTCACTTGATTGTCTTTGTTAACGGCGTTAGGCTATGGAACTCCATTCCACAGTCTTTAAGGAACTCAATGAGAGAAAATAATTTTAAAAATCTTATATTTGACTATTTTAGTGATCAAACTGCATAACACGGTTTTTATAAATTTGTGTATCTTATATTTTTAATTTTTATATAAGTATTTTCATATACATAAGTTTTATGTTTGTATTGCGCAATAAAGGATTTTAATCTTGGTGGGCTAATGTATTAAAACTAACACAGTTTTTATAAATTTGTCTATTTCATATTTTTAATTTTTATATAAGTATTTTTATATACATAAGTTTTATGTTTGTATTGCGCAATAAAAGATTTTAATCTTAATGTGCTAATGTATTAAAACTAATAACTAATAAATAAATGATTATGAATGATGATGATGATGATGCCCGACGTTTCGCTAACGATTCTTATCTTCTTCTGGGGCTTATCTATTTTATTTATGCAAAGAAACAGAAAAATTTTTTGTATAAAATTAACAACCCTGTACACAGGCAAATTCAAAAATGTAAAAAACACTCACATAAATTGACGTAACAAATTTCTATAAAAATTAAATATACATATGTATATATATAAGTGTCTGCATCAGTACCAGCAGGAAAGTTACAATTCATATTCAGAATTTCATTTAGTATTCAGAAAATTACAATTCATATTCAGAATTTCCATTTCATATTCAGAAAATCACATTTCATATTCAGAATTTTCATTTCATTTTCAGAAAGCTAAAATTCATATTCAGAATATTACAATTCATATTCAGAATTTCCATTTCTTATTCAGAAAGTTACAATTAATATTCAAAATTCCATTTCATATTCAGAAAATCACATTTCGTATTAAGAATTTTCATTTAATATTCAGAAAATTACAATTCATATTCAGAATTTCCATTTCATATTCAGAAAATCATATTTCACAAATTTTAATTTCCATTTCATTTCCAGAAAGTTACAATTCATATTCAGAATATTACAATTCATATTCAGAATTTCCATTTCATATTCAGAAAGTTACAATACATATTCAGAATTCCATTTCATATTCAGAAAATCACATTTCGTATTCAGAATTTCCATTTCATTTTCAGAAAGTTACAATTCATATTCATAATACTACAATTCATATTCAGAATTTCCATTTCATATTCAGAAAGTTACAATTCATATTCAGAATTCCATTTCATATTCAGAAAATCACATTTCGTATTCAGAATTTTCATTTAATATTCAGAAAATTATAATTCATATTCAGAATTTCCATTTCATATTCAGAAAATCATATTTCATATTCAAAATTTCCATTTCATTTTCAGAAAGTTACAATTCATATTCAGAACATTACATTTCATATTCCGAATTTCCATTTCATTTGCAGAAAGTTACAATTCATATTCAGAATTTCCATTTCATATTCATAAAGTTACAATTCATATTCAGAATTTCCCTTCATATTCAGAAAGTTACAACTTATATTCAGAATTTCCATTGTGAGGACCTAAATCCACCGGCTTTGGGGCCCACACATTCGAACCCAGATAATCTACAATTAAAAATTATATATAATTTTTCGAAACACCCTAATGTATATGACATTGAATTTATATCAGTGTATATAGCATGTAAAACATATAAACCTGAATTATATAAATTGAATTTACACACATAAAATAATCATTTTTCTGAAATACCTTAATATACACTTATATATTTATTATTTCGCAAAAACATAATTTTCTCTGCCCGCATACGGCAAATATTTTGGTTGGATATTATATTTTGCATAGAGATCAAACGGAAAAAACGTTGGCTTTGCATTGAGATTAACGAACCTGTTGGAATTCTAAACAACGATGGGAATACAGCAACGCAATAAGCAACACACATAAGCTCCCACTGCAAGAGCACCAAAAACGTACAAAGATACGTATACAAAGAAATTGCAACCAAGCCCAACAGGCATTTTAGCGAACGGTCAAGGCGGACACCGCACAAAGAGGAAGCAAAAAACAAAGCAATGTACTAGAAAGACGTCACCTCGGCATACCAACAACACATCATGGGCACTAGGCAGCCATAAACATTACACTTGCAAGTTACTTACGAATCTTACTTACTTACTATCACCAACTCCATTTGCCACCACCATGAAATATAATACACCCCCATCACGGAAAATATATAGCTAGAAACGAAAAATTAAGGCAATTTTAATTCTCCAGGATTATTGCTACGCCTTTATTTTGGCATTGTAAAGCTGTGTTCGAGGTCGAAGGTCGCGGAATTTCGTGTCTTTCGCAAATATCCCACTTCATATGGCTTACTCACGTTTTACGCTCATTACGAAGTTGGACATCATGAAGTTCTCCACAAGTCTAACCTGAAGTATTTTTCCGTGGACTTAACCATTTCTGAGTTAGAGGGCGGAAAGCGAGAGCAGTCGCCGAGACTTTACATCGACCTACACCAGAGCTTAATTTAGCGAATTCGTTCAAATTTTGTATTTGGACTAAAACTGGGAATACAAATTTTGAAACAAAACATTCACTTTTACATAAAAAATGCAGTGAAAATAAATTCAACTTTTTATTGTGCGCTCTACTATTTACTATGGCTCATAGCAAGTAAAAAAAGATATTTGTGCCTATTAAATTTTTTAAAAAGATGATATTGATTATTAACCGATTTGATCTTTTTTGTCAGACGCTATTGCCATTGCATGCAGATTATTTCCATACAATTTTTCGACGATACCTCAATTATTATCGGAGTTGCAGCTCCCGAATTTTGGCGAAAGACTAAGTCACCAAGGGGAGGAGCCACTCCTATTTTTCAAAATTTGTATTCCCCATTGCTGGATATCCCATTTTTAGTCCAAATACAAAATTTGAATGAATTCGCTCCATTAATCTCCGGTCTAGATCGATGTAATGTTTCGGCGACTGCCCGCGCTGTTTAGTTTAACCACGAAATATTTGAAACCTTACATTTAATACTGTTGGAGAGTACGAAGCTAATCGAGTGCAACCCTGTAAAATATACATACATTCCTCACTACTTAACAATACATAAATGTACATGAGCATTAATATTGCAACCCTATTCTTTAACTTCCTGTTCTTTTCCAATCTTCTTGAAATAAAGTACGTAAGAAATCACAGGTTATGGGCCCAGCCCTAACTAAAGCGCGATAAATTTAACTTTATAAATTTAAAAAAGAACAAGAGAAGAAATTAGGTGTGACGAGTTATAAATAACGAGAAGTACATCTAATTCGAGTAACCATGTCGACCACATCTGTTAAGATTGATCCGCTAAACGCGGATAACTACGACACCTGGAAATTACACATGCGGGCAGTTCTCATAAAAGGCGATCTATGGAGTTATGCATCAGGTTCGATACCCGAAGAAGTCCAGAAATGAAACTGACGGGATCTCGAACGGATCCCTAAATGACCCTAACGGGATCATGGAATATCTTGGAAGGGTCCCAAAATGATCCTGAAATAGTCTCGGAAAAGTCCCGAAATTACCCTGATGGGATCCCTAACGGATCCCGAAAACCTTCCAGAAATGATGCCGTAGGGGACCCCAAATGATCCCCAAATAGTCCCGAAATTACGATGACGGAATTCCAGACGGATCCCGAAAACCATCCAGAAATGATGGCGAAAGTGTCCCCAAATGATCCCGTATTAGTCGCGAAGAAGTCCCGAAATTACCCCGACGGGATCCCGGACGGATACCCAAAACCATCTAGAAATGATGCCGGAAGGTACCCCAAATGATCCCGAAAAAGTCCTGAAATGACCCCGACGGGATCCTGGACGGATCCCGAAAACCTTCCAGAAATGATGCCGGAAGGGACCCCAAATGATCCCGAAGAAGTCCTGAAATGGCCCGACGGGATCCTGGACGGATCCCGAAAACCTTCCAGAAATGATGCCGGAAGGGACCCCAAATGATCCCGAAAAAGTCCCGAAATGACCCCGATGGGATCCCTAACGGATCCCGAAAACCAACCAGAAATGATGCCGGTAGATACCCCAAATGATCCCGAAATAGTCCCGAAATGACCCCGTCGGGATCACGGACAAATCCCGAGAAAATCCTGAAATGACCCCGACGAGATCCCGGACGAATACCGAAAAACATCCAGAAAAGATGCCGGTGGGTACCCTAAAATGATCCCGAAATAGTCCCGAAATGACCCTGAAGGGATCCCCGAGGGATCTCGGAAACTATCCAGAAATGATACCCGAAAGGTTCCCAAATGATCCCCAAATAGTCCCGAAATGACCCTGACGAGATCCCGGACGGATCCCGAAAACCATCCAGAAATGATGGTGAAAGGGTCCCCAAATGATCCCGTAGTAGTCGCGAAATAGTCCGGAAATGACCCCGATGGGATCCCGCACGTATCCAGAAATGATCCCGGAAGGGTCCCAAAACTATCCCCAAAAAGTAAAAAAAAATCTCGAAATGACTCCTACGGCATCCCGGACGGATCCCGAAATACCCTCGGAAGGGTCCACAAATCCCAAAATGGTCCCGAAATTAGCCTGATGGATCCGGCAAACCATCAATTGATGCCGGAGGGGTCCCCAAATGATCCCGAAATAATACAGAAAAAGTCATGAAATGCCCCCTAATGGGTCTCGAAATGATCCCGAAATTACCCTGAAGGGTTCCCGTACAGATTCCGAAATCCATCCAGAAGTGATGCCGGAAGGGTCCCCAAATGATCCCGTATTAGCCCTGAAAAAGTTCCAAAATGACCCAGACGGGATCCCTAAATGAACCTAACGGGATACGGACAGATCCCGAAATCCATCCAGGAAAGATCTTGGAAGGGTCCCAAAATGATCCTGAAATAGTCTCGGAAAAGTCAAGAAAATACCCTGGCGCAATCTCGGACGGATCCTGAAAACCTTGCTTAAATGATCCCGAAAAAGTGCCGAAATGAACCTGACAGGATCCCGTACGGATCCCGAAAACCATCCAAAAATGATCCCGAAATAGTCCCGAAGAAGTCCCGAAATGACCCTGACGCGATCTCGAACGGATCCCTAAATGACCCTAACGGGATACGGACGGATCCCGAGATCCATCCAGGAATGATCTTGGAAGGGTCCCAAAATGATCCTGAAATAGTCTCGGAAAAGTCCAGAAAATACCCTGGCGGGATCTCGGACGGATCCTGAAACCTTGTTTAAATGATCCCGAAAAAGTGCCGAAATGAACCTGACGGGATCCCGTACGGATCCCGAAAACCATCCAGAACTGATGCCGGTAGGTAGCCCAAATGATTCCGAAATAGTCCCGAAATGACACCGACAGGATCCCGGACGGATACCGAAAACCAACCACAAATGATGACGGTAGGTACCCCAAATGATCCCGAAATGACCCCGTCGGGATCCCGGACGGATCCCGAAAACCATCCAGAAATGATACCGAAAGGGCCCCAAATGATCCCGTATTAGTCGCGAAAAAGTCCCGAAATGACCCCGAAGGGATCCCGGACAGATACCCAAAACCATCTAGAAATGATAACGGAAGGTACCCCAAATGAACCCGAAAAAGCCCTGAAATGACCCCGACGGGATCCCGAACGGATCGCGAAAACCATGCAAAAATGACGCCGGAAGGGATCCTAAATTATCCCGATGGGATCCCGGACGGATCCCGAAAACCAACCAGAAATGATACCGGTAGGTACCCCAAATGATCCCGAAATAGTCCCGAAATGACCCCGTCGGACGGATCCCGAAAAAGTCCTGAAATGACCCCGACGGGATCCCAGATGAATACCGAAAACCATCCCGAAATGATGCTGGTGGGTACCCCAAAATGATCCCGAAATGACCCTGAAGGGATCCCCGAGGGATCCCGGAAACTATCCAGAAATGATGCCCGAAATGTTCCCAAATGATCCCCAAATAGTCCCGAAATTACCCTGACGAGATCCCGGACGGATCCCGAAAAATAAATAAATGTAAGGCGCGATAACCTCCGAAGAGATCTAAGGCTGAGCTTCTCTTCCAATTTGCGTCGTGCTCCTCTTGATTTTCCCTACAAATTGGCCGGACGGGACCTACATGTTTTTATGCCGACTCCGAACGGCATCTGCAAGGCAGATGAGTTTTCACTGAGAGCTTTTCATGTCAGAAATACACCCGGAGCGCTTGCCAAACACTGCCGAGGGGCGACCCCGCTTAGAAAAATTTTCTTCTAATTTAAAAACCTTATTTCTAAAATTTTGATGTTGCTTTGCCCGGGGTGCGAACCCAGGGCATACGGTGTGGTAGGCCGAACACGCTACCATCACACCACGGTGGCCGCGGCGGATCCCGAAAACCATCCAGAAATGATGGCGAAAGGGTCCCCAAATGATCCCGTATTAGTCGCGAAAATCTCGAAATTACCCCGACGGGATCCCGGACGGATCCCGTAAACCATCCAGAAATGATGCCGAAAGGGTCCCCAAATGATCCTGTATTAGTCCAGAAAAAGTTCCGAAATTACCCCGAAAACCATCTAGAAATGATGGCGGAAGGTACCCCAAATAATGCCGAAATGACATCGACGGGATCCCGGACGGATCCCGAAAACTATCCAGAAATGATGCCGGAAGAGACCCTTAATAATCCGGCAAAAGTCCCGAAACGACCCAAACAGGACCCCGGACGGATCCCGAAAACTATCCAAAAATGATGCCGGAAGGGACCCCAAATGGTCCCGAAAACTATCCAAAAATGATGCCGGAAGGGACCCCAAATGGTCCCGAAAAAGTCCCGAAATGACCCCAACGGGGTCCCGGAGGTATACCGAAAACCATCCAGAAATGATTCCGATAGGTACCCCAAATTATCCCGAAATGACCCCGTAGGCTCCCGGACGGATCCCTAAAACTATTCAGAAATGATGACGGAAAGGTCCCCAAATTATCCCCTAATAGTCCCGAAATCACGCTGACGGAATCCCGGACGGATCCCGAAAGCCATCCAGAAATGATGCCGAAAGGGTCCCCAAATAATCCCGTATTAGTCGCGAAAAAGTCCAGAAATGACCCCGACGGGATCCCGGACGGATACCTAAAACCATCTAGAAATGATGACGGAAGGCACCCCAAATGATCCCGAAAAAGTCCCGAAATGACCCCGACGGGATCCCGGACGGATCCCGAAAACCATCCAGAAATGATCCCGGAAGGGTCTCGATATGAGCCTAACGGGATTACAAATAAGGCGAATCTAATTTTAGAACCATTTTAATAAGCCAGCAGGCGCGTTGGAGCGAATGAAGAGTTACAAAGAAACATACAGGTAAAGCTAATAAAAGCGTGCTAATAAAAACAATTGAAGGAGGGCGGATGGCGGGAGGAGAAGGACCGCTGCTCTTTTTTCCAAAATTGTCTAGATCTCGATCTGTATGTGCCAGATACCAAAAACTATTGATATAGGAGAAAATGTATATTGAGTTATAACAATTTATAGATTTTACACCAGAGGGATGATAAAGGGTGGAGGGTGGGGGGGACAGAGGGTGTCACTGCTCACTTTGTAAGCCCTCGACTTATTTGACCCCTTGAGTCTGTGATATTGGTGAAGGCCAGTCTACGTAAAGTTATAATGTGTAAAAATTATTAAAAAGTGATTGCTCGAAGGGGTCGTGGGACCCCCACCCCTCTTTCCATGTTCGAAAAAAAATTCGCTAGTAGACTACTGTCTGTGTCCCAAATTTCATCAAAATCCGTGTAGCCATTCTGGCGTTATTCAGTCGCAAAGACGAAAAAATATAATAATTAAATTATAACTGTTCCTAGGGGGCGGGGACCACGCCCCTTTTGAAAAATATATAGCTAGTAGATCCTTCTAGACTATTGGCTATATGTGTGCAAAATTTCATTCAAATCGGTCCAGCCGTTCTTGCGTGATTGAGTCACAAAGACAATCGTCTGGACAAACATCCAAACATCCAAACATCCAAGCTTTCCCATTTATAATATGCTAGCCTTTACCCGCGGCCCCGTCCGCAAGGAGAAAATGAAATATGTGGGCTATTCACGTTAGCCTGCTTATAAAGTTATCTGTTTAAAATTTTTTTTCTGTCTAATGCATTTTATTTTTGTAATTGAGTAAAAAAAAGAACTTTATGAGCTGATAACCTGATAGGATCCCAAAATGATAACGAAATTATCCAGAAAAAGCCACGAAATGACCCCGACGCTATCGCGGACGGATCCCGAAAACCATCCAGAAACGCCCCGGAAGTGTTTCCAAAAGTTCCCGAAGTAGTCCCAAAAAAACCCGAAATGACAACGACACGATTCTAGACTTATCCAGATAACCACACAGAAATGATGCCTGCAGGGTACCAAATTGATCCCGAAATAGTCCCGAAAAAGTTCCGAAATTACCCTGACGGGCTCCCGGACGGATCTCAGAAACCATCCAGAAAATATCCAGGAAGGGTCCCTAAATTATCCCGACTAACTCCAGAAAAAGTTCCGAAATGGCTCCGAGGGGATCCACGATGGATCGCGAAAACCATACAGAAATGATTCCGGAAGGATTCCAAAATGATCCCGAAATAGTCCGGAATTGACCCAGATGGGATCCCGCACAGATCCAGAAATGATCCCGGAAGGGTGCAAAAACTATACCGGAAAAGTAACAAAAAATCCCGAAATGGCTCCTACGGCGTCCCGGACGGATCCAGAAATGATCTCGGAAGGGTCCCCAAATGATCCCAAAATGGTCCCGAAATGACCCTGATGGATCCGGCAAACCATCAAGAAATTATGCCGAAAGGGTCCCAAAATGATCCCGAAATAATACAGAAAAAGTCACGAAACGACCCTAGAGGATCCCCAAATGATCCCGTATTAGCCCCGAAAAGGTCCCGAAATAACCCCGACGGGATCCCGGACAAATCCCGAAAACCATCCAGAAATGATGCCGGAAGGAATCCCAAATGATTCCGTAAAAGTCCCGCAGTGATTCCGACGGGATCCCGAACGGATACCGAAAATCATCCAGAAGTGACGCCGGAAAGGTCCTCAAATGATCACCTAATAGTCCCGAAATGACCCTTAAGGGGTCATGGACGGATCCCATAAACCATCCAGAAATGATCCCGATATATTCCCGAAGAAGTCCCGAAATGACTCTGACGGGATCTCGAACGCACCCCTAAATGACCCTGACGGGATCCCGGACAGATCCCGAAATCCATCCAGAAATGGTCTTGGGAGGGACCCCAAATGATCCCGAAAAAATCCCGCAATGATTCCGAGGGGATCCTGATCGGATACCGATAACCATCCAGAAGTGATGCCGGAAAGGTCCTCAAATGATCACCTAATACCAAAATGACCCTGACGGCATCCCGGACTGATCCCAAAATCCATCCAGAAATGATCTTGGGAAGGTCCCAAAATTATCCCGAAATAGTCTCGGAAAAGTTCAGAAATTACCCTGACGGGTTCCCGGACGAATCCTGAAAGCCATCTCTAAATGATCCCGAAAAAGTCCCGAAATGACCCTGACTGGACCCCGAAAGGATCCCGAAAACTATCCAGAAATGATGCCGGAAATGTCCTCAAATGATCACCTAATAGTTCCGAAAAGACCCTGACGGGATCCCGAACGGATCCCGACAACTATCTAGAAATGATGCCGAAAGGGCCCGCAAATGATCCCGTATTAGTCGAGAAAAAGTCCCGAAATGAACCCGACGGGATGCCGGACGAATCTCAAAAACCAGCCAGAAATGATGCCGGAAGGGACACCAAATGATCCCGAAAAACTCCCGCAATAATTCCGACGGGATCCTGAGCGGATACCGAAAACCATCCAGAAGTGATGCCGAAAAGGTCCTCAAATGATCACCTAATAGTCCCAAAATGACCCTGACGGCATCCCGGACAGATCCCGAAATCCATCCAGAAATGATCTTGGGAGGGTCCCAAAATTATCCCGAAATAGTCTGGGAAAAGTCCAGAAATTACCCTGACGGATACCGGACGAATCCTGAAAACCAATCTTAAATGATGCCGAAAAAGTCCCGAAATGACCCTGATGGGACCCGGAAAGGATCCCGAAAACTAACCAGAAATGATGCCGGAAAGGTCCTCAAATGATCTCCCAATAGTTCCGAAAAGACCCTGACGGGATCCCGAACGGATCCCGACAACTATCCAGAAATGATACCGAAAGGGCCCGCAAATGATCCCGTATTAGTCGAGAAAAAGTCCCGAAATGACCCCGACGGGATGCCGGATGAATCCCAAAAACCATCCAGAAATGATTTTGGAAGGGACCCCAATGATCCCGAAAAAGTCCCGCAATTATTCCGACGGGAATCTGAACGGATACCGAAAACCATCCAGAAGTGATGCCGGAACGGTCCTCAAATACTCACCTAATAGTCCCAAAATGACCCTGAGGGCATCCCGGACAAATCCCGAAATCCATCCAGAAATGATCTTGGGAAGGTCCCAAAATGATCCCGAAATAGTCTCGGAAAACTCCAGAAATTACCCTGACGGGTTCCCGGACGAATCCTGAAAGCCATCCTTAAATGATCCCGAAAAAGCCCCGAAATTACCCTGACGGGATCCCGAAAGGATTCCAAAAACTATCCAGAAATGATGCCGGAAAGGTCCTCAAATGATCCCCTAATAGTTCCGAAATGACCGTGAAGGGATCCCGAACGGATCCCGACAACTATCCAGAAATTATGCCGAAAGGGTCCGCAAATGATCCCGTATTAGTCGAGAAAAAGTCCCGAAATGACCCCGACGGGACCCCGGACGAATCCCAAAAACCATCCAGAAATGATGCCGGTAGGTATCCCAAATGATCCCGAAATAATCCCGAAATGACCTCGTCGGCATCCCGGACGGATACCGAAAATTATCCAGAAATGATGCCGGAAAGGTCCACAAATGATCCCCTAATAGTCCCGCAATTACCCTGATGGGATCCCGGACGGATCCCGAAAACCATCCAGAAATGATGCCGGAAGAACCCCCAAATGATCCCGAAAAAGTCCCCAAATGACCCCGACGATATCCCGGACGGATCCCGAAAACCATCCAGAAATGATGCCGGAAGAGCCCCCAAATGATCCCGAAAAAGTCCCCAAATGACCCCGACGAGATCCCGCACGGATCCCGAAAACCATCCAGAAATGATATCGGAACAGCCCCAAATGATCCCGAAGAAGTCCCCAAATGACCCCGACATACTCCAGAAAAGGTTCCGAAATGGCTCCGAGGGAATCAACGACGGATCGCGAAAACCATACAGAAATGATTCCGGAAGGATCCCAAAATGATCCCGAAATAGTCCGGAAATGACCCAGATGGGATCCCGCACAGATCCAGAAATGATCCCGGAAGGGTCCAAAAACTATCCCGGAAAAGTAAAAAAAAATCCCGAAATGGCTCCTACGGCATCCCGGACGGATCCAGAAATGATCTCGGAAGGGTCCCCAAATGATCCCAAAATGGTCCCGAAATGACCCTGACGGATCCGGCAAACCATCAAGAAATTATGCCGGAAGGGTCCCCAAATGATCCCGAAATAAAACAGAAAAAGTCACGAAACGACCCCTAGAGGATCCCCAAATGATCCCGTATTAGCCCCAAAAAAGTCCCAAAATGACCCTGACGGGATTCCGAAAGGATTACGAAAACAATACAGAAATGATGCCGGAAAGGTCCTCAAATGATCCCCTAATAGTCCCGAAATGACCGTGACGGGATCCCGACAACTATCCAGAAATGATGCCGAAAGGGTCCGCAAATGATCCCGTATTAGTCGAAGAAAAGTCGCGAAAGGACCACGACGGGATCCCGGACGAATCCCAAAAACCATCCAGAAATGATGCCGGTAGGTATCCCAAATGATCCCGAAATAGTCCCGAAATGACCTCGTCGGCATCCCGGACGGATCCCGAAAATTATCCAGAAATGATGCCGGAAAGGTTCCCAAATGATCCCCTAATAGTCCCGAAATTACCCTAATGGGATCACGGACGGATCCCGAAAACCATCCAGAAATGATGCCGAAAGGGATCTCAAATGATCCCGTATTAGTCGCGAAAAAGTCCGAAATGACCCCGACGGGATGCCGGACGGATCCCGAAAACCATCCAGAAATGATGCCGAAAGGGTTCCCAAATGATCCCGTATTAGTCGCGAAAAAGTCCCGAAATGACCCCGACGGGATCCCGGACGGATCCCGAAAACCAGCCAGAAATGATGCCGGATGAGCCCCAAAATGATCCCGAAAAAGTCCCCAAATGACCCCGACGAGATCCCGGACGGATCCCGAAAACCATCCAGAAATGATGCCGGAAGAGCCCCCAAATGATCCCGAAAAAGTCCCCAAATGACCCCGACGATATCCCGGACGGATCCCGAAAACCATCCAGAAATGATGCCGGAAGAGCCCTCAAATGATCCCGAAAAAGTCCCCATATGACCCCGACGAGATCCCGCACGGATCCCGAAAACCATCCAGAAATGATGCCGGAAGGGTCCCCAAATGATCGCGAAATAGTCCCGAAATTATTCCGGAATAGTCCCGAAAATGTTCCAAAATAACCCCGACTGGATCCCGGACGGATCCCGTAAACTATACAGATATGATCCCGGAAGGTTCACAAAATGATCCCGAAATTATCCCGAAAAAGCCCCGAAAGGACCCCGATGGGATCCCGGAAGGATCCCGAAAACCATCCACAAATGATCCCGGAAGAGTCCCAAAGTGATCCCGAAAAACATACAGGTAAAGCTAATAAAAGCGTGCTAATAAAAACAATTGATGGAGGGCGGATGGCGGGAGTAGAGGAGAGGACCACTGATCGTTCCTCCAAAATTGTCTAGATCTCGTTCTGTATGTACCAGATACCAAAAACTATTGATTTAGGAGAAAATTTAGATTGAGTTATAACAATTTATGGATTTTACACCCGAGGGGGGTGATAAAGGGGGGCGGGCGGAGGGTGTCACTGCTTACTTTGTAAGCCCTCGACTTATTTGACCCCTTGAGTCTGTGATATTGGTGAAGGCCAGTATACGTAAAGTTATAATGTGTAAAAATTATGAAAAATAATTTCTCGAAGGGTCGTGGGACCCCCACCCCTCTTTCCATGTTCGAAAAAAATTTCGCTAGTAGACTACTGTCTGTGTCCCAAATTTCATCAAAATCCGTGTAGCCATTCTGGCGTGATTCAGTCGCAAAGACGAAAAAATATAATAATTAAATTATAACTGTTCCTAGGGGGCGGGGACCACGCCCCTTTTGAAAATTATATACCTAGTAGATCCTTCTAGACTATTGGCTATATGTGTGCAAAATTTCATCCAAATCGGTCCAGCCGTTCTTGCGTTATTGAGTCACAAAGACAAACGTCTGGACAAACATCCAAACATCCAAACATCCAAACATCCAAACATCTAAACATCCAAACATCCAAACATCTTAACATCCAAACTTTCCCATTTATAATATATATTAGATTAGATTAGATATATATATATATATATATACTGTCATCAAAGTGTATCAGTGTTCGTTTTAAAAATGGAAAATGTCAAAATGTCAGGACAAACCCTATTAATTTTTGGGTCTCTTCTGAGCTGCAATAGACGTGCAAGTTTTCCTTGCCAAACTAATGGGCGAACAGGTCGGCTTTCCGAAAATGCTTTTTATTTATTGCTATAATAAGCCAGTCATTTAAGGGTTTGACCTCGGAATTTGAGATAAAAGGCTGAAAACTTGCATACGCCTCTATTTTGGCATTGTAAAGTTCTCATTAAAAGTCGAATAAATCGCATGTTCGCTTCTTGAGATATTTGAGGTCAAACGTAGCGAAATTTCGTCTTTCGCAAATATCTCGCTTCTTATGGCTTACTCGCGTGTTACGCTCATTACCAAGTTGGACATCATGAAGTTCTCCACAAGTCCAACCTGAAGTTTTTTCCGTGGGCTCAACCATTTCAGAGTTAGAGCGCGGAAAGCGCGAGCAGTCGCCGAGACTACATCGACCTAGACCAGAGATTAATTTAGCGAATTCGTTCAAATTTTGTATTTGGACTAAAACTGGGGTAGCCAGTAACAGGGAATACAAATTTTGAAACAAAACATTCACCTTTACTTAAAAATTGCAGTGAAAATAAATTCAACTTTTTATTGTGCACTCTACTATTTACTATGGCTCATAGCAAGTAAAAAAATATTTGTGCCTATTAAATTTTTTAAAAAGGTGATGTTCGGCCTGGGTGCGTCGTAAACCGGCAGTAGGTAGGCGCAGGCGGGTCGATCTCGGGATTGGTGGTTCATTCAAAAGAAATAAAGAAACACAAGAGAATTTTCCTCGTTATAATTTGGTCTTTAATGATATTGAAAAAAAGATATATGAAGAATAAAATGTTACCTTTGTATTTAAAGTGACGACGGTGATCCTCGGCGATGTGTGCTGGTTGGCGGTCGATCGAAAAAGAGGCCGGTTGTCCCGTTGATGACAACCGCTAAGCCGCGAAAAAGTCCTCTGGTATTAAGAAGGGGAAAAGCCACACACACAACCACCCCCACATATACGTGCATGGGTGCTGAAAACCTGCACACGCACACATGCATGTGTGTGAAACGCATGCATGTGCATGCATGCACACAGATGCGGCGTGAGTGTGGGTGGCTGGAAACATTATTAAAACGTTAGGGAGGGGCGCCGTCAATCTGGTAAAAGTTAGGCATTGAGCCTAAACATGCCGCCCCCTTGCGGTACGCAACCTCACAGTCCCCCAAGGATCACCGACCGTGAAGAGGAAAATTAAAAAAAACTTATAACTAATTATAACTAACTTAACCTAACGACGGCCAGTCCGCGGGCTTGGCAGCATGCAAGATGGTTTGCATAGTATGCGAGCTCTGTTGCTGATGCCTCGGTCATTCGCCACTTTTTCCCTTCATGGTTAAAATTTGGCAAGCCGTGTTCGCCTAGAGCTAGGAACTGGGAAAAAGAAACAAGAAGATATACGTGTTCATATTTCTTGCCGTTTAAAGAAAGACTCCATTTATTTCGAAAAAAACGTACTATTTAAATGCACAAACTTAAATAAAATTAAAAAAGTAAAAAACTAAATCACCCTTAATGTATACTAGATCGGGTGGGTCCCCGAAAGTACCCACCCGAAGATCGTACTTTGCGCGAGCAGCGCTCCGAAAGATGGTGGTAATGTGCCCGGCGTTATGATTTCGGCGTAAACGTCGCCGCCAAGAACGAGGCGAATTAGTGTTGACGCATAAAAATATGCTCGTATGGAGCTGCGACGCTGGGGTCGACGTTATATGTGAGGCTGACGCGCCTGAACTCATGGACGCAGACTGCATGAGTCGTCACCGTCTTGCCCTATCCATGTTTGCCTCTAAATCTAATGAAACAGCCTGTTTCGCCGGCGGCGTGTGTCGTCGGCAGTGCTAACTCTCCCGCCAGCCTACGATCGATCGTTGTGCGGGGGGAAAATGCATCAAGGAGTGCACAAATGAGGTGCAACCGCCCCCCCCCCCCCGGCTTCCACCTTCACGACTGCGGCGCCAGAGTAGCCATTGGGCGAAGGGTTGGGCCGGCTGCAGTGTGGGCCGGAATGATTCCGTTCCTAAAGGAACTGTGTTGTGGTAGCTGGCGCGGCCGAGTGGCCAGTCTACCGTCTCGGTTATGTGCGTGCGAGTTTCGAATAGCGCGTAGCTGGCGCGGCCGAGGGGCCAGTCTACGCTCGCGCGTTTTCCGTGGTTCTCGCAGGTGTCGTTGCGTTGGTGGGCGTAAAGGACTTGATTCCGCTCTACTTTCCTCTCGTCTTTCGTGCGCTAATAGGGATCGGAACAGCCGTGGGTCCGATCCCCTAGCGTTTGCTCGACCTGTATGGGAGCCCGCTCTACTTCCGAATGGAATCTGTGGATCCTCGGTAAAGGCCGACTCGGACGCATAGAGAGACAGCACCTCATCCATAGTCCCGTTGCCCACCTGTTGCGTTGTGGGCATCCTTTCATAGCCCTCCTCCTCCTCTTCTAAGACCAGCTGGTTCCAGCTTTTGGGCTGCTCTGGCTCCGTTGAAATGTCTTCCATTGAAAGGCGCAGTATGGTATGATGGTTGCTACCACATCTTCGGCACCTGCCCTTACTCGTGCAGTCTCTAGCGCGATGCACTATCGAAAGACAATTTTGGCAGAAGTTAGCTCTGATAATTTCGCGCAGCCGTTGCAGCGGGGACTTTGCGCGATAGATAGGACACGACCTGATAGGATGCTGCGCGCTGCATAGATGGTACGGCTTCGGGTAACGAGCGGCTTGGCGCTCGGCCCTCTTGCGTAGCGACGCGTAACGAGTCATTCTATTGAGAGAATATGGAAGAAAAAGAAACGGAAACTCAGTTTATTTGTTATGACTGTGTCACGCATTCGGTGGCGAGTAGGCCCTAATTTTATTATTGAGATTTGGGAAATTTTATTAGCGCGTTCGTAGGGGGAAAACATCTGTAGCAGCATAACAAAAATATTCATATTTGGCGCACATTATGTGCACGGCCTTCTTCCCCGCACGTTATGTGCCTGGGTCTTTAGTGCCTTATTTTGTTTATTTTTTTGTCACCCGGTAGCGTTTCAGCTAGTCAGGCATACTAGTGCTGCAGAAAAATGGGCATTTAAATTGCTTGGTACTCAAATTTTGGTACCGAACCGGGTAGAGCGTGTATAATGTGGGGTCTTTCGATTCGTTGTTATTTGTGTTGTTGGTGCTAAAAACCAACAACTTTCCTGCCCGCTGCAAAAAAAATGTTTGGACAGCAAAATTGTATGCTATATAAAGAAAAAATAAAAAATTTGAACGAAAAATCCACGTTTTAAGTAAATGCAATGGCGAAAAGGTGAGTATTATATTGGCATAAGCTATTTATATACCAATTTACATGTAATTTTTTCTTGTTTACATATTTTTCAAAAGTGTTATTTCCGTGAAATGTGCTTTATTTATTTTTCAATAAATGATGAGTTGTGTTGTACAAATGTTAACTATAGCTGTTGTTTTCTTGGAAAAAATCTACCCACTACTACTATTTTCATTTTTTCGTCTGCCACCATTCCCATTTTAGAAGTTCGCTCACTGGTACCGGCATACCAACGGCAAAGACGAAAAAACGCACATTCATACATACCCGTGTATAAAATGTAAAATTCCTATGAATTGAAACAACGGGAAATGTATCAAGTGATTTTCCGTCCTTTCATTCTCTACTACGGAGTGGCCTTGCGTACATCCTACATATTTGTAATAATTCATAAAAAATTAACTTGTGACCAGTTGTGGTGAAAAAAATTTTGATTTAAAATACGCCCGCCCGGTCACAGTGAGCATTATTTTGAGGCAAGACAATCATTTAGGCGAATCTCCAAAGGATCAATTTCTTGTTATGTGTATGCCGGTGCCTATACCGACAGAAACATCAAAGCAAAGTACGAGCGAAGCGTGGAAGATGAAACCACCATCTGGTAGTGGCGTGGACCAACATCGTTTAACCTGTAGGTATAGATGGGGCGCAACCAGTGCTGCTACTACGCCTGGCACATGTGTCTGTGGTGCACGTGGTCCCGATGAAGCTTTCGCAACGGTGAAAGGCACAAATACAGTTTCCATTTATTGAAAGGAAAAAATTGCCACTGCTCTTGGAAAGTTTTAACTTGAGTGATTAAATAAAGATTAATTGACCTTTAAACACTAACAGAAGCATCGACACTTGCCATTCTATTGAAGTTAGGTTATTTGGCAATTGTGCCGGAGTGCATATAAGTTTCGACGTGTGAAAAGCCTCGCGAATATACCCGGAATCAAACAAAATATTTTTGTGTGTATATTGTGTGTGCATAAACAATTTACAAGTCTGCAACTAATTGCAGGCGCATTACAATAGCTTGTGCACGCACAAAGGCCGAAGGTGGAAGCGGTAGCAGCGATATTAGTGCTGGCATGAGTGGAATTAGTGCGGGGACTGATAATGATCGCAGTAGTCAGGAACTGGATTGGCGAGGCTGTTCAATGAATGAAATTGATCGCGATTGGAGTGAATTCGAATTGGAACATATACCGCCGGTTCGTCTCAGCGACACACATACTGTCCTATACGTGAATTAGATCATGCGCCCCCACGTCCTTTACGTGCTCACCATAAATGGGATGCGACGCATGTCCGTTTACCATGCTCTAGTAACAGTCAATACTGAGTGACTGCAGAAGATGGTAGTGCCACTATAGACGTTGGGAAATGATTGAAAAATTCTTATTACAGCCCATTAATAATAGCAATAATAGCTGCAAGCGGCCATAATCTCGTACAATACAAATTATGAAAATCAATGGAATTTTCGTAATCTACATCGTTTGTTCGAAGATGATTTAGATGAGAGTGAAGCGCGCGTATTTTCCGAAGATCTGCTACCACGTATATACGTTTAGCATCGCGTTTGCCAGAATTAGTACAAGCACCTATACCATTACTTAAACAGGGACAATGTCACTCGGTAACACTTTCACAACATCAAGTTTCTTGTTTGTTGGCTAATGCATTTCTTTGTACATTACCTCGAAGAAATACAATGAAAAAACGGTCAGAGTATAGCACATTTCCAGATATCAATTTTAACAGACTATTTCAAAGCGGCCGTCAAGCTGTAATTGAAAAAAATCAAATGTATTTGCCACTACTTTCGTCGTGTTTGTCCGACTGAGCGCGATAGTTCCAATGTGCCTACCGGTGTAGTTACGTTTACACCCCACAGCTTAGGGCATAGTGATCTTCCTAACTGGGCTGAATGTAAAGCTCCATTGGGCGCGTTACCTTTACACCTCACATCTACCGGCACGATTGAGGATCACAGACTTGGTTTACTTTAAGTTGATTTTGCCAATAAATTTCTTGGTGGTGGTGTTCTCGGTGTTGGATGTGTGCAAGAAGAAATACGTTTTGTCATATGTCCAGAGCTACTTATTTCCAAATTATTTACGGAATGTTTACGACCTACCGAAGCCCTATTGATGGTCGGCGCCGAACGGTACAGCGACTACAACGGTTATGCAAATACTTTCGAATGGGCTGGAAATCATGATGATTGTATACCATTTGATAGTTCACGTCGTCGTCAACCGCATATTGTAACTATTGATGCTTTACATTTTATGCAATCACAACATCAATATCGTGAAGATTTGATTAAACGTGAATTGAATAAAGCTTATGCTGGGTTTCAACATACACAAAGTTCAGAACCACCTTGTGTAGCATCAGGTATTTGAAGCTATGGTGCATTTGGAGGTGATTCGCGTTTGAAAGCTTTAATACAACTCATGGTGTGCACAGTAACTCAACGAATTTTGGCATATTTTTACTGTTGGTGATGCTAACTTACGGGACGAAGTACATCGCATGCACACATTTCTATTGGAACATAATGTGTGTGTAAAGGATTTATGGAACTTACTAACTAGCTATCAACGTCAAAATATGGCATCGAATAAGCTCTACAATTTTATTTACGGCTGCATTAGTAATACTTTGAAGCGCAGCCCGAAGACGGAAGCCGCCTCACCAAAGATTAAGAGTTGGCAAAATTTAATGAAACGCTGGTTGAAACCGCAAACATCAAAATGCAAATGGAAATACGATTTCCTCTGCATCCTCAACGTTGCGGCGAAGCAATTTGAGTGAAGATATATTCGCCACCTCCTCGAATACGGAAGTTGAGGACGCTGATAGCAATCCCACAGAAACTTCGCCTATAACCATACATTCATCGACCTCACCGTCAGCTAGCACAACGAAAGTGATGAATGCCCGAAGCACAGCTACAGTAGATCTCACCATAACGTCACAATCAAATGATAGTGGGGAAAATGTAAATGTCGTCAACGCTCGCTACTAGAAATGCTAGATCCATGTTATACAGCAAAAGCAAATAATGGTCCCGTTGCAAAACGCATATGTCTTAGCAACGAAAAAGTCGAAAATAAAGATTCAACAACACCGAAAAAATAACAAAAAAGGTATATGATTAAATTTTAAATCAAAATATTTTATATATTTTTAAATGGTACTTTAAAATAGTCGTAGAAATATTATTTAAATAGGTATCGGGACTTTGGTGCAATATCCTTTTGTGACGTTAATGATAAAGGCGTACCATCAGATGAGGAATACGATGAGCACCTTATTAAGTAGTCCGACGTTAGTTGATTGTTAGTTATAAATCAGTTAATTATATTTAGAGGAGGTTTTTTTTTTTTTTTGAAATATAATGAGTATGGCTAACGAAATTGTAAATTGTTACCCTACACAAATTTGCACTATTTTTTATTCGTTTTTGGGTGTATTTTACATTCGGGGTCCTTTAATTGAGATCTTAGATTCAAATGGTTAAGAAATACTTCATATACATTTAATGATTGGATTATAAAGCAGTTTCTTTTTTTTTACATATCGGAACTGCAATTGCTTTTTGTTCTTCAATCTCCTGACGCAAGGGTTCACTGTTGTGAAATACATTTAATATATGCTTTTATATAGTGATGGCCTAATAAGTAAAATGTTTCAATTGCACCCAAAACTATTACAATGGTCTGTCACCGCGCCCCAGAATTTGGGTGTTCTGACTGGGTACGGGCTTCTGACGCGAAATGGCTTTAAATTAGGCCTGCTCAATGATAGCAGATGTAGTATTTTCCGGGTTGCAGGGGGGAACGATCGATCACGTTTGGTTGTCGTGCCGGACTAAGACTCCAGCGAGACTCTAGATCTAGAAGCGGCCAGTAGCACAAGTCCTACAAAGCTGCTAGTCATGCTCAAATGAGTACATTGTGTTATGGTATTTCCATTATTGACTAATGAAATTTTTTCGTGAGTCGATTTACTAGTAGAGTTTTTGACGTTTCGTATGTTCATGGGCTACGACAGTGCACGATTGCTTGGTATCGGTACTTTCCATGATACCTATGTTCAACATGATTCGAATGACGATGTGTATTGCAAGTTTTATTTTTATTGTTCACCTCGTGTATTTGGCCGATGGCGTAGGAGTTCTGTGATCCTCGCTCGGGGTGAGCGAGTGAATTTGGGTTGATTTGTCGGAAATGAAAAAAGATATATACTGGGCCGAAAGCCTTTATGTTCTGTGGCAGATGCGGATCTGCATTAGGGTTGTTGGTTGGCCTCGTTCCGGGTGAACGAGAGCTGGGGTTGATTTTCTGAAAAGAGGGATGGGGAGGAACAGAGGGATTGTTAAGAGGAGCTCGTGGTCCTCTCACAATCGCTCTCCGTAGGAAGAAGGATCAGTTTGAGCAACGGTCGTCTGACTTGACCCTTCTCGGTTATGAGGTCGACTACACGTACTCGGTTTTCTTCGCCGGGGTGTACGTTGACGCCTCTACCTAACCTCCATTCGTTGGGAGATAAGTTGTCCTCATTGAGGACAGCGAGATCTCCCACTTGTATGTTTTGTTTGGGATGCTTCCACTTCACCCGTTTTTGAAGTTCGGAAAGATATTCGGTTTTCCATCTCTGGTAGAACGTTTGATGGAGGGCCTTGGGCTTCTGCCATCTGTTTATTATGGAGGCCGGGCTTTCGTTAACATCCGGATCTGGCGGCGCCAGAAGATGGCTGCCCGTTAGGAAATGTCCCGGGGTTAGTGGGTCCAGATCCGTTGAGTCATTGGACCCTGGACTGAGAGGGCGCGAGTTGAGGCACGCCTCAATCCTGCACAAAAGTGTTTGGAACTCCTCCATAGTATATTTGTGGGATTTGAGGATATTATGGGCTTTTGAAGCTCTTCACTCCCGCTTCCCACAGGTCGCCCATATGTGGAGCGCCGGTGGGAATAAAATGCCAAGTTAATGCTTGATGGCTATACTTGGTGGCTGTTTTGTCTCGGTTTTCGGCCAGGAAGGCTTTGACTTCCGATCGTAGAGATCTGGAAGCTCCGACAAAGTTCGTACCATTGTCGGAGTAGACGTTCTTTGCACATCCTCTTCTAGCGATAAAGCGCGAAAAAGGCTGCCAGAAAGCATGGGGTAATAAGGTCACTAGTGGCTTCTAAGTGGATGGCCTTACTGGAGAAACAGACAAAAAGGCATACATAGCCTTTGGATAGTCAATACCCCTACCGCGGTAGCTTTTGATGTCAAAAGGCCCCGCAAAGTCTACCACGGTATTGGTGAACGCGCGGGTAAAGGTCGTACGTTCGCAGGGAAGGGTACCCATAAGTTGGGCTTGTGCCTGCTTTCGGTGAATAATGCAGGTTTTGCAATTGTGGATGATGGCTCTGATCATGCTCTTGACATTCAATATTGGGTTCGGATGAGACGGAGCATGAGCTGGTTCTCGCCATGAAGGGAGTCAAGATGAAACATCATGACTGTAAGGCGAGACAGTCTACAATGGTAAGGCAATATGATCGGATGACGCTCGTTGTCTGACATGTCTTTTGAAGCCCCTAGACGCCCCCTGTTCTAATAATATTGTGACGAATTTGCTGCAAATCTTCTTATTTGCCTTTTGCTAGGTTCGTATCGCTAAACTGTTGAATAAATAACTCCAATATTGGATAATGGAAAAAAAAAGATGGCCTTTATTAAAATACTTCACAATAACACTCAAACTGTGCAACGAATAGCTTAGTAACCAAACTGATATCTTAAAGGAAACTGACTTTCAAAATAATAGTGCTATTGCTCGATAGATATCGTCTTACTCGTAACTGCTTGACAATTCAAATCAAACTGAATTACTTCTTACTCGCCTGCATCGCTTTTATAGTTTACGCTGCATACTTCTAGGCTCTTCGATTTCCAGAAGTTACTAGTTGTTTCGGCTACAAAATCGCCAGCCACAACTACGTGCACAAATTATTGCTCTCCCTTGTGACAACTCAGATAAGGTATATGCATGTGTTTGTAGTTTACAGTCTCCCGCACACACATAAGCGTATAAGTAAATTCATCGGTGTGTGACATCTCATCTCTCGCTGCCTTGTATGTAAATGTTGCTCGTCGGAATGTGTACATATGTGTAGACGCAATTATTGATTCGTTTATGTAGATACATAATGATTGAATTATTGATGTGCATTCACGTCACTGCTTAGATCGGCTTAGAGCTGGCAGCACTCCTTAGTTTTGCTAATATTCGTAACACAGCCCTCCACCTAAGTCTGATCGTCCCGATCAGACAAATCTCTCGATCTAAACGCTGCTAATCTCTCCAAATGAACCACTTTCATTTTGGTTCGTGGTTTGGTAGTGGTTTGTATGCGGTACACTACATCGTTGATCCGTTTTACAACTTTGTATGGGCCTTCCCAGTTACACTGCAATTTCGGGGACAAACCTTTTTTTCGTTGTGGGTTGTATAGCAGCACCAAATCTCCTTCCTGAAACCCTTCCGAATTAATTGCTTTATCGTACCTCGCTTTCATCTTGTCACTCATAATCTTTGCTCGTTGCCTTACCAGATCGTGTATCTCTCTCAGCTCTTCTTCTAAGACATCAGTGGATTTCTTGACATTCCTCTCCGCATCGGCATCTATCCCATACTTCAAATCAGCTGGCAGTCGAAGGTCATTGCCAAAAATTACCTTTGCAGGAGTTTGGCCCGTTGTGTCATGTACTGCCGATCGGTAGGCCATCAAGAATAATGATATGTGTGTATCCCAGTCCTTATGGTACTTGTCGACTACTTTCCTTAAATGCTCCTCCAATGTTCTATTGAAACGTTCCACCATACCATCGGACTGAGGATGCAATGCAGTTGTCCGTGTTTTTCGAATGCCCAACTTCTTGCACAGTTCTTGGAACACAGCTGATTCAAAATTCCTGCCTTGGTCAGAATGTAACTCCATTGGTACACCATACCTTGCAACCCATTCGTTTTTAACCACTTCTGCTACTGTTTCTGCTTCCTGGTTTGAGATTAGGTATACCTCTGGCCATTTACTGAAATAATCCATAACCACCAGTACGTATTTGTTTCCGCGGTTGCTAGTAGGAAATGGACCTGCGACATCCATGGCGATCCTTTCAAATGGTGCACCTGAAATATACTGCTTCATCTGGCCACGACTTCGGGTTTTGGGCCCTTTCGCTCTGTTGCATACCTCGCAATTGGCAATCCACTCGGTGACCGACTGACGGCAACCAACCCAATAGAATATCTGCTTAATTTTCTCGAGTGTCTTCGTGATTCCAAGATGGCCTCCACTTGGACCATTGTGCAACTCGCTGAGCACGTCAGGAATCCTCTTTCTGGGAACAACTATCAGTTTCTTCTTGCATTGACCATCCTCACTCTCCCATACTCGATGCAAGCAACCGGATATCAATTCCAAACTGTTCCACTGTGCCCAATATGACTTCGCAATGGGACTCTCTGCTGACATATCCTCTCTGCTTGGTCTTTCGTTTCGTTCGAGCCCTTGCATAACATGTGACAGAACTGTATCTTCTAGCTGACACTTTCTTAGTTGTTCCTTGTCCCATTCATCCGTACACGTTATAGTCATTAGCTGGACATCTATAATGTCTTCTCTAGCCTCGGCCTTTGACAGTGCTTGCATTCTAAACTACATGGTCTTCGTGACATTGCATCAGCATTTCCATGGGTACTACCTTTTCGATGCTCAATGGAAAAGTCATAGCTTTGTAGTCGCTCGATCCACCGTGCCAATTGTCCTTCCGGATTACGGAACTGCAGAAGCCATTTCAACGCTGCGTGATCTGTCCTGACACGGAATCGCTGGCCGTAGAGGTATTTGTGAAAATGTTTAATGCACTCTACCAATGCCAACAGCTCTCTCCGCGTAACACAGTAGTTCCTCTCTGGTTTTCCAATCGAACGGCTGTAATATGCAACTACCCTCTCCTGTCCATCGACCAGTTGTGATAAAACGCCTCCTATAGCATATCCACTTGCATCTGTATCTAGAATAAATGTTGCTCCTGGAATCGGATATGCCAACATTGGGGCAGTGCACAAACGCTCCTTCAATGTTTGGAAAGCCACTTCTTGCTCCTTCTTCCATTCAAAAGCTTTGTTTTTTCTTGTTAGCTCGTGGAGACTATGGGCTACGCTGGCAAAATTTGGTACAAATCGGCGGTAATATGTGCACAGCCCAAGAAAACTTCTCAATTCATGTAGGTTCTGTGGTCTTGGCCAATCCTGTACAGCATCTATTTTTTCGTTCGCAGTGCAGATGCCCTCTGTCGTTACCTTGTGACCCAAATAATTGACTTCCTTTTTAAACAGCGCACACTTTTTGGGACTCAACTTCAGACCAGCGCCAGCTATTCTCTGGAAAACTTCCTCTAAGTTCTTAAGATGTTCATCAAAGTTCTTGCCCAATACGATGATGTCGTCCAGGTACACCAAGCATGTTTTCCAATGTAGTCCTTTCAGTACCTGGTCCATGAGTCTCTCAAAAGTAGCTGGTGCATTACAAAGTCCATAAGGCATCACTGTAAATTGCCAAAGACCATCACCGACACTGAAGGCTGTTTTCTCTTTATCTTCCTCCTTCACCTCCACTTGCCAGTAGCCGCTTTTCAAGTCCAGCGTGGAAAACCATTTCGTACCAGATAGCGAGTCCAGAGTGTCATCAATTCTTGGCAATGGGTAGCTATCCTTTTTCGTTACGTCATTCAACTTCCGGTAGTCCACGCAAAACCTCATTTGCCCATCCTTCTTTTTTACAAGTACTACCGGTGAGCTCCATGGACTAGCTGATGGTTCGATGACGCCGCTGTCGCTCATTTCTTGAATGATTTGACTCACAACTTCCCGCTTCGCCAGTGGAACACTACGTGGAGCTTGACGGATCGGCCTCGCATCTCCAGTGTCAATTTGATGCTTCACAACGTTGGTGCGGCCTGGTTTAGAATCATCCTGGTCAAATATGTTCGCGTACTTTAGGAGCAGTTGTTTTGCCTTACTCTTAAATGCTTCCTCTAGCCCCTGTGTCCATGCCGTGATGTCATTTGAAAGATCAGTATTACTAGCTGAAACGTGTTCCTGGAGCTGTTCACAGTTAATAACTACTTCAGCCTCTTGGCATCTTCCCAAAATAGCTCCTTTAGTCAGTTTGAGTGGTGACTTGAACTCATTGAGTACTCTTACCGGAATACGTCCATCTTGTTTTGTCATAGCCAGGGTTTTTCCTACAAGTATGTTTAGTACTGATTTGTTTGCTGCTTCGACAACCCACAATTTGTTTGTCCCACAATCTCCATCAACCTTTGCCCAGATGACTGCTTCGGATTTTGGTGGTATTCGCTGACTCTCTTCCACCAGCACTCGTTTACTGCTGTAGCCTCTCTCGTAGCCGAAATTAAGTGGCACATCCATGTTCTTATATCGCATCATCTTGCTTTGCATATCGATCTTGATGCCTTGGTTGATTAAGAAGTCCACTCCAATTATGATTTCATCAACAATACCTGCCACTATAAAATTGTGAAGTACCGAGACGTTCCCAATTGCTACTTCACATTCTACTTCTCCAATTACCTGGGTGTCCTCTCCCGTGGCTGTACGTAATCTTGCTCCAAGCAATGGTCTTATCTTCTTGTTGACTAAATCTGATCGAATGATGGAATGGGATGCACCCGTATCTACAGTCAGTAAACGTTCCTTTCCATCCACATGTCCTCCGACAGTAAGATTGCTTGACCTTCTTCCAATTTGCGAGATAGAGATTATGGGGCATTCAATTGAGGGAGCCAGCTGTCGCCCCTTGCGGCTGACTCGCTTTAGTTTAACGATTGAGTGGATTTGGAGATTTGCTCGTCTCCTTCAACTCTGCGTTTACGGCCACCCAAATTGTTGGAACTATTGGAATTGCTACTGCAATGACGTGCAATGTGACCTGGGTTACCGCACTTGAAACATTTCATAACTCCGGCATGTTTCTGTTGTGATCCCTTCAGAGCTTCCAAAATTGTATCTACCCACTCTGGCCTTTCTACTTCCACACGATGAGCTTTGTATGCTGGTTTACTCAATAATGACGCCGTTTCCTGAGTCAATGCATGGGATACCGTTTCAGAAAATGTTTGCTTTGGGTTCGCGTATGTGGCTCGCTTCGTTTCGACGTCCCTTATGCCATTTATAAAGCTCTGAATCTTCACTCTTTCCGTGTATTCCATGGGTGCATCCGCATTTGCAAGATGAGCCAATCTTTCAATGTCCGAAGCAAACTCCTGCAAAGTCTCGTTAGCTTTTTGGTAGCGGTTTTGCAATTCTATTTGAAATATCTGTTTCCTGTGTTCGCTTCCGTATCGCCGTTCTACAGCAGCCATCAATGCGTCATAACTGTTCCGTTCGTACTCTGGAATAGTCTGTAAGATTTCGGCAGCAGGACCTTTCAGTGCCACGAACAGAGCTGCAACTTTATCTTCAGCATTCCATTGGTTCACTGCTGCGGTCTTCTCAAATTGTAGCTTAAAGACCTGAAAAGGAACAGAACCGTCAAAGGATGGTGTCTTTACCTTTGGACTACTCGCTGAAGCAGCCGGCCGATTAAGTTGCAATTCCTGTATACGACCTCTCAACGCATCCACCTCTGCCTCGAATTTTTTTTCAAACTGCGTTATTTTCTCGTCCATACGCGCTTCGAGTTTTGATGATATACGCGCCTCTTGTTCTTTCAGTTGTGTTTCCATCTTTGATGTAATCTGTGTCGACATTTCTGAAATACGTGTCTCATGTGATTCCAGCTGGGATGCCATATATGTCTTCTGCTCTTCCAATTGTGATGTTATACGAGTTTCCTGCGATTCTAGTTGGGATATCATATACGTCTTCTGTTCTTCCATCTTCGATGTTATTCGTGTCTCTTGCGCTTCCAGTTGGGATGCCAATTGCGACGACATTGATGCTACTGTCGATGTTTGTGCAGATATTGCAGCCAATATCATGTTCAAGTCTGTGCTCGTAACTGTCTGCGATGTTTCGTTTTTCTCTTCAATTTTTGTTGTTGTTTCGTCCCCATCAGGATAAAAGATAAACTCGTCCACATCAATTCCTTGCGACTCCATTACCTCTCGTAGCCGTGCTTGAAGTTCGATCTTATTGCCGGTTGTATTTAATCCACGGTTCTCCAACTCCTTTTTCAGTTGCTGGATCTTCAATTCACCGAACTTTGCCATGTCCTTGTTGTCCTCTGGAATTTATTCAACAATCCGACTTCTGACACCAATTGTGACGAATTTGCTGCAAATCTTCTTATTTGCCTTTTGCTAGGTTCGTATCGCTAAACTGTTGAATAAATAACTCCAATATTGGATAATGGAAAAAAAAAGATGGCGTTTATTAAAATACTTCACAATAACACTCAAACTGTGCAACGAATAACTTAATAACCAAACTGATATCTTAAAGGAAACTGACTTTCAAAATAATAGTGCTATTGCTCGCTAGATATCGTCTTACTCGTAACTGCTTGACAATTCAAATCAAACTGAATTACTTCTTACTCGCCTGCATCGCTTTTATAGTTTACGCTGCATACTTCTAGGCTCTTCGATTTCCAGAAGTTACTAGTTGTTTCGGCTACAAAATCGCCAGCCACAACTACGTGCACAAATTATTGCTCTCCCTTGTGACAACTCAGATAAGGTATATGCATGTGTTTGTAGTTTACAGTCTCCCGCACACACATAAGCGTATAAGTAAATTCATCGGTGTGTGACATCTCATCTCTCGCTGCCTTGTATGTAAATGTTGCTCGTCGGAATGTGTACATATGTGTAGACGCAATTATTGATTCGTTTATGTAGATACATAATGATTGAATTATTGATGTGCATTCACGTCACTGCTTAGATCGGCTTAGAGCTGGCAGCACTCCTTAGTTTTGCTAATATTCGTAACAATATCATCTTTGTCGATGTATGGGTTGAGAGACAGTATTTCACTCTTTGGATCAATAGGTTCCCTATTTTTCAATTTTAAATATTCTGTACCGTAAAATTGTTTCTGGCAGACTCGTATTAATGCTTGAGTCGTTGCTTAATCTCATGGGCTGAGATTATACACAAACTTTCGTGGAACAGTGCTTTAGTTTTAGGATGCGTTCTTTTAAAGAATATACTAACATAGGATAGAACTTTCAAAGCCCTGGGCATATTTGAGAATCGGTCGAGAATATCTATTTGATCTACCCTTGTCGTGGCATATGTTTGTGCCCTCTTCTCATCAACGGACGTTTTGTATTCGGTCTCTTGTGCTGGCCAGTGGGAATTGTCTTCTTGCAGCCAAGAAGGTCCCTGCCACCACAACAAATTGTTGACCAAATCTGATGGAAGTAGTCCTCTGCTTCCTATATCCGCTGGATTGGATTCCGAGTCCACGTGAAGCCAGTCCTTGCTACCGACCATATCGATGATCTTAGTGATTCGGTGTGCGACGAAGGTTGACCAGGAACAGGGCGGCTTTCTTATCTATGCGAGTACGATGGTTGAATCCTTCCTGGTCCTAAATGAATATTTCGGAATACTGATTCCATGATTTCTGCGAGCAGCACGGCGCCGCAGAGTTCTAAACGTGGTAGCGAGATGGTTTTCACTGGCGCTACTCTGGTTTTTGCTAAAAGTAAGTGTATGAAAACCTGATCGTCTCTTTTCACGCGCATATGCTTTCTCGGAAGCGTCACAGAAGCCGTGGATTTTTATGTCGACTTCCGGTGAAAATTTTACCCACCGGTGCCATCTAACCAGATATTCTGCATTAGTATTTTTGCCACTATGACCATTGGTGCAAGCCAGCCTAAAGGGTCGAAAAGTTTGGCTATAGGGGATAGGATTGCGCGTTTTGTGATGTTCTCGCCATTCTCTAAAGCTTCTGCTGTAAAGTAAAAGATGTCTGATTGCGCGTTCCATCGTATTCCGAGTGCCTTCACCGAGCTAGCCTCTTCAAACGCTAGGAAGTCCTCGCTGAGCAGATCCCTTTTAGGAATGTCCTGAAGGATTTCCTCACAATTTGATGTCCACTTGCGCAATGGAAAGCCAGCTGAGTGTAATGCTTCGCGAATCTCGTTTCTTGCTCTAATAGTTGACGCTATTGTATGTCCTCCAGATAAAACGTCGTCGACATACATACTTTCTCCTAATATACCCGATGCTATTGGCTGGGTATTTTCTACATCATCAGCCAATTGTAGAAGTGACCGTATCGCGAGGTAGGGGGCGCAGTTTACATCAAATGTGACAGTCTTTAATTCGTAAAGACTGATGGGTTCGTTGGGGGATGTTCGATGGACAATTCTTTGAAATTTGGCATGATTATCGGTCACCCAAATTTGCCTATACATCTTTTCTATGTCACTATTAAAGACAAAGCGGTACAGTCTCCAGCGTAGAATTAAAATGGGCAAGTCTGCTTGGAGTACTGGGCCTGGGTGGAGTATGTCGTTTAGACTAATGCCATTTGCCGTCGGACTTGACGCGTTGAAGACGACGCGCACCTTGGTAGTGGTACTTTCCGCCTTTACAAAGACGTGGTGGGGCAGGAAATAATTATCCAACTCGTCGGATGGTATATTATTCGATTTTTCTCATATGTCCACACGTTTCGTATTCTGACAAGACCCGAACAAACTCTTTCCCTAACTCTTGGTTTTTCAGTAATCGCCCCTCATTTCTGAAGAATTGTGAACATGCGCGCTTTAGGGACGGTCCTAATTTAATATTCTCAGGGTAATCCTGCCTGAATGGTAGCTAAACTGTATACCTCCCATTTTCATCACGTTTTGTCGTTTCGTTAAATAACTGTTCACAATACATTTCTTCTTCATTAAGCATTTTATTTTTGGGAACATTTTCTACCTCCCAGAAAGCTTTTAATTGGTTGTCCAACGCAACCTCATTGTAGAATGACATGATGCTCTTCGTGCGACCGGTTAGTATCCAACCGAACACTGTCTCTTGGGCCTAAAGTGTATTTAGTACATTCTTTTTCAGACCGCTCAGTATAATTTGGGGATATATGTCTCCTCCAAGTATGAGGTCTACGTCCTCGTTGATGTAGAACCTCTTGTCTGCCAAAACCAAGTCTGGAATGCCTGCATAGTCATGGCGTTGATATGGCAGGATGGAAGATTCCCAGTGAGTTTGGCTAGGACTAGAACGGGTGTAGTCAGGCTGAAGCAGGCATCCACTGGTGAACGTAATTCAATTTTGGATGCTTTTTTCACCTGAGCTGACACCGCATTTGTGATGCCTGAAATTTGGGCATGCATTTTTCTCGCTGGCAAATTGATTCTGTGTTTCAGTCTTTCAGTTATAAAGGAACATTCAGACCCTGAATCAATTAATGCCCGCGCGGAGAAGTCGATACCATTATGGCGAATGTGTACGCGAGCAGTTCCTAATAGCACGCCTGTGCTGGAATTGGCATGACAGGATTTTAAATTCTGGTTCGCAGATTGTCGCGCCTGTGCCGAAGTTGTTGGGATATTATCCGCATCTTTGAAAGGATTGCGCAGAGCAGTTTGTTGAGATGTATCCGCATGCAGGAGCGTGTGGTGGCGGGAGTGGCATTTGGAACAGTTGTAGGAACTGGTGCACTTCGTCACGGTGTGTCCTGGGGATAAACAATTCAGGCAGCCACTTGTGGATTTTATAAATTTAATCCTTTCTACTGGGGTTAACTCGCAAAAGCGTGAACAGTTTCGTAATCTGTGCTCAGGGGATTTGCACATTTCACAAATTGATTTTATTGTTTGCTTGGATACTTTTGTTTGAAAAGCACCAAGTCTTTTCATAGGGGGTTCTGTCGATTGTCGCGAAACGTTTGGTTTTTGCACTTTCGAAGTGGCATGCCCTGTAAAACCAGACACTGTTTCAAGTGTCTGAAACCGATTAGACAGGAATTTATCCATATCCCCCCACTTGGATATGTCCATTTTATGGTCTATACTTTGCTCCCAAAGATCCAACGTGCTCTCTGGTAACTTGGTTGAGCAGAGATAAGTCAGGATTGCATCCCAATTGGACGTGTCAATTTTACGGCATTTGAGGGACGTTTACTAAGATACGTTTGTTCTCGTATCTTTCACACAAGTTTTTCCAGGCCATCTCGAAGCCTTCATTTGTGAGTGGGCATTTTTTAACAATGTCTTTTGCTTCGCCCTGCGTTTTGTTGTTGAGATGGAATAACTTTTCCACCCCTTTCAAGCTAGAATTGTCTATATAAATTGCTGTGAACAGGTCACGAAAAGTTGGCCAAGACAAATAATCCCCTTTGAAAACTTCCGTGTCGCAAGTAGGGAGGCGAATTTTGTGCCCATAAGGTTTTTTCTCAGGGTTGACGTTCTTGTCCCCTTTCTTGTATTTTTCTGCCTCAGCAGATACAGACGCTAAGCATCGCATGTAGATTACGTATGCTGCTTTTTCCTTCTTTCTTATCGCCATAACGTCATCCCCTGATACCTCATCAGATCCCAGTAGCGAATCAAACGCAGACTTTACCTTCTTCCACAAGGACCTCAACTCTTCCTGCTGTATCGCAAGAGTGTGTTTGCTATGGTCGCTTTCCAGAATAAGGGTGTAATCTGTTTCAAACTCTGCGATTAATTCTACTAACCGGATGTAGGTTTCCATGGTCTTATTTGAATTCATTAACGAAATAATTGACGATTAGAGAAATAGAACGCTTCAGAGTAAAAATACCTGCCCACACGTAAATAAAAACTATTGAAATTCGAAGTTTTATTATTTATTTTGTTTATTGCAGAATTTGTCAAAGTAGCGACAACAAAAAGGGCTTATGTTATAGACTTTTTGTCTCGGTAGCAACAAAAACGGAGGCTTATTTTTTCAAACTTTTGGTCACAGCAATACAAAAACAAAGGGTTGTCTTATAGACTTGCCTCACCAGCAATAACAGAAAAAAGGGACCTCTCGGCACCTACAGAGTTTAATGGTTTAATTGTAAAAAAAAGAAAATGCGTGCGATATTGTTTTTCGAAATTGAAAATAAGCGGAAAAAAGTGTAAAAAAGTGTTTTAATTGACGTGAGCGCCTGCTTAGTTAAATTGTACTTGATTTTGTGTCTGCGATTTACAAATCAAAACAACAAATATGGTTAAATATCTTGTTTGAAAGTGAGGTTATGTTATCCTCTTCCTTGTGTTGTGTCTGGAAAACCTTACCACTGGTGGAGGGATAGACCAGATAATCACAAGGAACGAAAACAAGTTGAAAAACAATTGATTTAAATTTTGAACCAAGGAATGAAACAATTGGCGCTCACAAAAATAAACTTCACTGTGTACACTTTTTTTTTCTTTGAACTCAATTCTTCGCGCACAAATACGTGTATTTCTTTATTTTTAAATAACCAGCACTGGAAAAACAAAGTGGCAAGAAATATAAACTTACTTCTTATTTTGTTTTTTGTGGAGAAATTGATTGTTGCAATGGGCTGTGGCAAACCTTTGGCAAATTGTGCTGTGTTTCCGGTGGCTGCTAATATCCTGCATTATATGCTCGCGAACTTCTTTGGTGATTCTGCTGGAGTTTGCTGTGGCCAATAAATCTTCTGATGAGTTTTTGTAGCAATTCGTGCAAAATTTGTAATAGGCAAATGCTGCTGTGTTGTCGACTGTAATTTTGAAAGGTGCTTTGATTGCTTGGTGAGGAGGACCAATGTTCGGCCTGGGTGCGCCGTAAACCGGCAGTGGGTAGGCGCACGCGGGTCGATCTCGATATTGGTGGTTCACTCAAAAGAAATAAAGAAACACAAGAGGATTTTCCTCGTTATAATTTGGTCTTTAATGATATTGAAAAAAGGATTTATGAAGGACAAATTTTACCTTTGTATTTAAAGTGAGGACGGTGATCATCGGCGATGTGTGCTGGTTGGCGGTCGATCGAAAAAGAGGCCGGTTGTCCCGTTGATGACAACCGCTAAGCCGCGAAAAAGTCCTCTGGTATTAAGAAGGGGAAAAGCCACATACACAACCACCCCCACATATACGTGCATGACAACCTGCACACACACGCATGCATGTGTGTGAAACGCATGCATATGCATGCATGCACACAGATGCGGCGTGAGTGTGGGTGGCTGGAAACATTATTAAAATGTTAGGGAGGGGCGCCGTCGATCAAGTAAAAGTTAAGCATTGAGCCTAAACAGATGATATTGATTATGAACCGATTTGATCTTTTTTATCAGACGCTATTGCCATTACATGTAGATTATTTCCATAAAATTTTTCGACGATACCTCAATTAATACCGGAGTTACAGCTCCCGAATTTTGGCGAAAAACTAAGTCACCAAGGGGAGTAGCCATGCCTATTTTTCAAAATTTTGTATTCCCTGTCACTGGATACCCCAGTTTTAGTCCAAATACAAAATTTGAACGAATTCGCTCAATTAATCTCCGGTCTAGATCGATGCAAAATTTCGGCGACTGCCCGCGCTGTTTAGTTCAACCACGAAATATTTAAAACCTTACATTTAATACCATACAATTGTTTAATGCCTCTAACAATTTTTACTGTTTCCAATATTCTTTTCCATACCTCCAAAATGCACTCTCGTTCCAAGAAGCATTCATAATCAGTTGTCAAATTCTACATAAACTTTAGGTGACTCAATCGTGCTTCATGCCACCTTATATAATTTCACGATGAATATCGAACAAAAGTATCGAAAACACTTAACGCTTCTATAGTTTTGCTATATACCTAAAGGCCCAACCACAATCGAATTTTGCGTTGTTTTGGCGGTGGGGTTACTTTGATAAAATATTTTTTTTTGTCTTGAAAATTGAAATATTTTAAAAACGAAATAAAACAAAAATAAAAGTTCAAGTTTTTTGTGAAAGCTGCAAGAAATTGCACAAATGAACTGGCAGCGCAAGGGAAAATGTAAGTTTTGGAATCTTGGTTTGTTTCTTTGGCGCTGGCGATGAGTTTTTTGTGGATTATGAATATAGGAATTGGGATGCGTGTGTTCAATATCAGCTGATGACTCAACGTAAGCGCCAAGACAACGCAAAAGTCGGTTGTGTTTGCCCCCTAAGTCATTTGAATGGCAAATGGCTGAAAAGCAGAAGTGCGACAAGTGTTTTTTGTTTTTTCGTCCTACAAAGTTTCTAGTTTGTATAATTATAAACAACAAAATAATTAGAAAGTTAAAAAAAAGCAAAAATCGATCGTTCTGAGAACGTTTGTAGTTTCATAATCAGGTAACAAAAGGGATATCTGCCTTGGAAATGGCGGACGCTCCGGAATAAAAGGGAAATGTTTTGGTATTTACCCTTCGTTTTTCTTAAATTGCCTGAAATGGGAGAGGGTTTGACGAATAAAGCTGCAACCATTGGAAAAAGGCCACTCCAAATGATAAGAAATATTTTCCACAATTTATTTCTTCCGTTGGCAGTTGTTTTAGTAGATAGGATATTCGTTAAAAAAGTGTGCAATAAATAGGACCTTATCTTCTCAATGTAAAAGCTAAGTGGGAACCCCCTTCCAGACACCTTTTAACTCCAAAAATTGATGTTGAACTTTCGTCCAGTGTAAAGAGAAAGAAAGGAGAAGTGAAGGAGGAAGAAGGAGAAGAACAAACCAAAGTGAATATTCTTCCGATGTAACGTTTTTAATTTTTCAGTATATTAGTATGCAAATTTAATGCATACACTTTATGAACACTCCAAAGAATAAACAACAAAACATTTCAGTATTTGCTTTTGTTAGCTTCGAGAAAATCAACTAAACGTTCAATACATTTATACAGCTGCCTTAGTTAAAGCAAACAAGAAATATGTCGAATAAACACCCTTTGACAAGATTATTAAAAATAATCTCCTGGCAGTTTCACTAATAACTCTCAATGTTATATTTTTTTTTTTTTTCATTCGATGGCTATGTTCGAAGGTGTTTCAAGATTCGTATACACGCTGGGTTATCAGTTAGGAAATTTCTTAAAGCGCTAGTGGTCGGCAGTCAGTTGCTTCTAATAATCTCGCCAAATACAGCGAAGCATGATGCAATAACCAGAAGTGACTGATATCAACTCTCTGCTATCCAACATATGCTTCTGAGTTGCCTGAGCTACCCTATTCAAAAAGATACTTGTTATTTGAGACCTTGTCTTAAAGATAAATTTCACTGTATATATATAAAGTAGGCAAACTGTTCAGTTTAACCACGAAATATTTAAAACTTTACATTTAATACAAAACAATTATTTAATACCTCTCACAATTTTTACTGTTTTCAATATTCTTTTCCATACTTCCAAAATGCACGCTTGGTCTAAGAAGCATTCATAATCAGTTGTCAAATTCTAAATAAACTTTAGGTCATTGTAAACCTTACTAAGTAGCGCAACTTAAATGATGCATGATTCATGAAGAACGGAGCTGCATTGTATCAAAATACCTTCAATAATTGTGTCAGTAATATACTACAAAAATCTTTTATATTTAGCATATATTACATTTTTCAGTTGTTTTAAAGGGATAATTTTAGTTTTTATTCTAGTTTTTAGTTATTTCGTTTGCTTTTGTCTTAAAGATTGATACAAAGATTGAAGGTGTTTACTCTTTTCCTTCATTCCACCCCATTCGAGTGCCTTCATCTACTGCCTTCCACTCAATTCGGTACATAACCTATACTTAAGTTGCGCAACTATAAGTTAATTTAGACCGAACTAAATTGTTTTAAGAAAATATTTTTTTCTACGGCAGGAAGCCGTATGTTTTTTATTTAATGTCAAAAATAGAACTGAATTACAATTTGGAAAGATACTTAATTATATAACCTGATCTTCGGTCGCGTCACTGCTTGGTGAATATTCGTTATTGCGCCGCAGCTCAGAAAATATGGCCTTGATTCAAGATATCTGGTATCCAGACATGCAGTCAGCAGTTTTGGCGATTACGCGTTAAGGCATCTTGTGTAGACATGCAGTCAGCACTATTGGCGATTGCGCGTGTAGAATTGCAATATTTGCATCTGGATACTTTGTATCAGCGTGAGAGAATGAATCTCTGGTTCTTAAATGTTTGTTATATTAACTCCTCCCTCCTTAAAAACGCTTGTCCCCAAGCGTCTGAAAAATTTGAAACGCTCTTGTTGAGGGTGTGGGAACTTCTGACATAGCCTCTTCTTGATCCGCCTGTCCAATAGTTTCCGATGGCTGTTTTAACGGCTTACTTGTTTTGTGCCGTTTATAGCAAAATTTGCCAAAACTAATCATCAGGACAATGATTACTATAAGGATAAGTCCTGAAGGAAATCGGTTTATTACTCTTTCTGTTTGGAGTGACTGGATTTCGATGGTATTGTTTATGTATAGCTCACTGAGCGCTTCTAATGACAGAAGTTTAGTCAGGCTCTCTTCTATTGGATTTGGTTGTGCTATCGCTGGCAATATCCTTAAAGGGGGTGCTTCGAAATTCCTATATGTTCTCCCATTGACTACAATGGTCTCATTTTTAAAATTTAATAGGTCCCATTCATGTATCTCCCATTCCCATTCATGTATCTCACGTCGCTGCTTGTGGTAATATTGCCGTTGTAGTTGTTTAGGAAAAGCATTCCGGGCGCAACAAGCTTGTCCTTTATTACTGTCCTTTATTTACCTGGTGTTTCAACACATTATTTATAATAATTTGTTTATTATTATTTATAATCAATTTTCCCAAGCTAAAATTTGAGGTCATCATGGTCGGGGCTTCCCGCTATGTACTTCCAAGCGGTACCGAGAAAATCTAGGGATCTTCGGGTTTTAGTATTTCGGATGGGTTCAATGAGTTCCAACATCTCAATAGCTTGTTGGGCCTCATGCTGCAGGGTAGGATATAAAGGATTCGATGGTGGTAAATTTTTTCCTATGGTCACCGTTATATTTTCCAAAAGGTTTCTGTATGTTTGGGTGTTAATAATGTGGATGAAGTTGAGGATGCCATCTATGATTTTTGAGAGGCCGTTATCTATAGTTATTAAGTGGGATGATGAATAATCGTGGATTTGGATATCCGCATGTGCCATGCAGGCAAGGAGACTGAAAAAGGGGTTTATTTTTTTAATGACCATGAACATTAAATTATTGCTTATATCTAAAATCGTACGCCTACGGCATATAGCTCGAATTGACTTAAATTATTGCTAGAATAGATCGCGAGCCTATGGCATTTTTCTTGATTTGACTTAAATTTAAGAAGATTTATTGTATTGAACTTAAATTTCTGTATGTTAAATATTTGTCATTATTATTATTAGTAATTATTTTTATTTGGTCATATAAGACCCGCATAATTAGAGCATTCCTTAAACCTTCCTGTACTATCCTTTTTATTATTATTATAATTTGTAATTTTTATTTTCATTCCTTTAACTGATTAATTTTTAGAAGAGAAAAACTTCCTTCTTCCCTCTTTCTTGCTTTTTTGTTTCTTCGCTTTTTGAAAAGTTTCTTTACTCTTTTTTTTAATCTTTTTATTTATTTTTTTTTATTTTTTATTGGGCCTTAATATGGCTTTTATGCACCGACTGTCCCGACTGAGTCGTAATTGTATTTCCCTTGTCCTCAAGTACCATTTCCTTCCTGTAACGGGGTGACAATTTATTTCACATTCGCTTGTTTAATTTTACATAAACCACGTCATTGGCACTGTATGTCCTGAAATCTGTTCTTCTCTTATTGTAGACCTCTAAATCCCTTCCTTGTTTAATTTTCAAGTTTTGTATGTTTTCGTCTTTGTCCAGGTCGACTGGGTGCGGTCCAACTGTCCGTCCAAAAAATAATTCTATAGGCTTTCGTTTAGTAGTGGAATGAATTGAGAAATGGTATTCGTATAGGGATCTATGAAGGAGATCGCGGAAATCGGAGTGAACATTTTCTGCTTTGGTACATCGCAATAATTCCGACAAGGTAGAGTGTAATCGCTCTATCTGTCCGTTCACTGTGCTTTTATATGGTGGGGTACTGAATATTTCTATTCCAAATCGATTCTGCAGCTTGAAGGTTATGGGGGCCGAATTCAGTGATTTTTCATTATCTATCACAATGTTTTCGGGAAATCCAAATATCTCCAAAAAATCTCTTAAAGGGGTTTTTATATCTTCGGATGATCTGGACTTTACAATCTTTGCTTGGGCGTATTTTGAGAATTTGTCTATTGTTGTTAACACTATTTTAATGCTGGTATAATACAGGTCTACGTGAACTATATGTCCTGGATAATTGGGGATTGGAGTGGCTTTTAGAATGGGGTTTACTGGGTGTCGCTCGTACTTATTTTCAAAGAAAATCCTACACTGTTTCGCAATTTTTTTTATTTTCGCGTTCATCTGGGGAAAATAGCATCTCTCCAAAAGTTGAGCTTTATTTTCTGTTGGGTTGCGATGAGCTCTGTTGTGTTCGCAGATAATTTCTCTTTCCTGTTCAGACGCGGTAAGGATATCATCCACAAAATTTCGCGTGTAGCGCACCCTGTATCTACTGAAGTGGGTTTGGTAAATGGTTTGGATTCTTCCTAATATACTGTCTTCTGTCTTTATGCAATTTGTAAGCGAGGGATTCAAATATCTTTTTAATAAAGCAATAATACTATCTTCCGTGAATTCTCTCTCCACCACAGTGTGCCTATGATAGGTTGGGAAAATTATTTGAAACTGGTATGAGGAGGTTTCACCTATGGAAATGAAAAGTTGCTTCTTCATGTATAGGGTATCAACGTTTGAACTGAGCTGTCGTCGATATGTCGGGTTGCTGTTAGGGAATTTATCTGTTCTTGTTGCGGTGGTTTAGATAGTCCGTCCGCAACTACGTACATTTTGCCAGGTTTGTAATTCAATTCGTAGTCAATTTCCTCAAGTATAGCTTTCCAGCCTTTCATTTTATTGTTGTTATTTTTGTTGCTTAGAGCATAAGTTAAGGGCTGGTGGTCTGTGAAAATTCTAACTTTTGCCGAACCGTAAAGATAGTTCTCGTTGGCTGCGTAATTTTCTTCTGTTTTTGAAAGGGTCCTGGATATGAATGTGATGAGTCTGTCTTCCTGCGACAGGACTGCACCTATTGCGTAATTGGAGGCATCGGTTGTCAGCTCAAAGCCTGTGCTCAAGTTGGGGTAGGTCAGCATTACTTCTCCTGAGGCAAGAACATTTTTAAGTTATGTAAACGCCACCATTGCGTCCTCATCAAGGGTGATCTGCTTTTTTGCCGATTGATTTTTGGACACGCGTCCCTCCTCCCCTCTTAAAAGGGATGTAAGGGGTTTAGTTAGCTTCGCATAATCTTTAACGAAGCGCCGGTAATAACCCGACAGACCCAAACAGGATCTGAGCTCTTTGAGGTTCCGTGGAACTGAGAAATTTTGAATAGCCTCTATTTTTGGAGGATTTGTTTTGATTCCTTCCGGCAATGTCCTATGTAGTCTCGTAAAATGTCGTCCAGCGTTCTCTGGAAAATTGAAAGGGCATACTTTAAGCCAAATGGTAGCCTGGTGAACTCATACTTCCCGTTATTTATGGAGAAAGCGGTATTTTCTATATCTGAATTTTTTAAAGGAACTTGGCGAAAGCCGCTCTTCAGGTCAATGACTGAGAAAAGTTTATTGCTCCCCAGTTGGGAAAGGACCTCGTTAGTTTCGGGAATAGGGTAACGGTCTGATATTGTTACAGAGTTCAACTTCCGATAATCTATAACTAGTCTGTATTGTTTGTTGCCCAGGGAATCTGGTTTTTTATCCACTATCCAGACAGGCGAATTATAGGGTGATCGTGATGGCCTTATGATGCCGTCTTCCAGGAGTTTATTAATTTGTCTTTCGACCTCTGATTTTAGGAACATTGGGTATGGATAACTTCGCGAGTAGACAGGGTTGTCGGTCGTCGTCCTAATTTCTGCCTCCACTACAGTGGTATATGTCAGTTTTCCATCGGATTCTGCGAAAAGTTTTGAGTGCTTGTTACAGAGATTTTTGTTCTTCTGTTAGGTGCTCAATTTTTATTTCCAAATTATTTACCGATCTTGATAACAATTGCTTTATTCTGATTTTTTTAACATTTTTAATAATCATGTAATCCCTAGAGGTATGAATTACCGCATTTAATTGTTTGACGCTGTCATTCACAATGATGCCGTGGAATGACACCAATGAAGGCAAAACGAAAAACTTAAGGCGTTCATCGTGCAAACCGAAAAGATTCAAAAATATATGATGCGATACTCTTACTTTACCTCCGACAGAGTTCGCGTAAAAATTGTTTTCGTTTGGTAAGGGGTTTTTCGCTAATGAAGGCTGTATGTAGTGTTTGTTGGAGCCAGTGTCTATAAGGAATTTTAATACCTCTCCATTGCCGGTTTTGCACTGGATGTAGGGCGTCAGCCTAAAAAATGAACGTTGCAAAACTCTTCGACTTCTTTTTCGCTGTCATGTGCGTACCGCGAATAATCCTGATAGTAGTCTTCCCAGGATTGTGTTTCTTCTGCGTTCAGTTCGTCAGTTTCGCGTCCGTATGTACCTGCTTCGTATTGATGTGCTTCGGCTACGGCAGCGTCAGATGATGGTTCTATGTGCTCTATCCTTTGAAGTTTAGGAGCAGTATTTCTGTTGAATTGCCCTGTGTTCGCCGGGAGTGGTCGTTTCGACGCTATGATGCTGTATCCTGGCCTGTTCATGTAATTAATATTTCTTGTTCGCATCGATTGGTCCACGTCCATAGGTGTGGGTGGTTTTGGTTGTAATGGCCTTGGCGGTGGATTACCGTAATGCATGGGTCCTCGGGTATTCGGTGTATTTGCGTACTGTAGATATGGCCGTTGATATTGTTGTATTGAGGTTTCTGATACTGTTGTTGCTGATGGTATTGAGGTTGCTGGGGAAATCGGGTAAATGGAGATATTGATTGGGGGAAATGTGCAAGATGCGGTAAAATGGTTGATTGGGTTGTTTCCTCGGTGGAAGTGCACGCTTTTGTTGGTATGTGCCAAATGATGCTGCAGGTAGCATTGGTCTTCTGGGTAAATTGTACTGTCTGTTAGCGTGAGCAGTTCTAAAGTTCTGGTTTTCCAGCTTAATGCATAAATGCAAGGCTTCGGGCAAATCAGACGGCTCTTTCATGCCGAGGAGTCTGGATAGGTCACCCGATAGTCCTCGAACAAAGGTATCTAATGCCTTGTCACGGTATGTATGCGTGAGGACACGCATGGCTTCCCCGCCAACATCCATGCAGGATACCTTGTTGAGTATCAGCGAAAGGTGAGAATACACCTCCGCGTAGAATTCCTGTACCGATTTCCTGCCTTGGACCAAACAAGTCATCTGGTACTCCAGGGTGCTTAAGTCCCGTTTGTCAGCATAGTGTGCTGTGAGGCACTGGGAAATTGCTTTCCAATTTAAGGGGGTGTTGTAGGATTCGAGTGCAGCATCTGCACTGCCTACAATCTTGTTGCGCATTACGCTTAGAATGCCAAAGAACTTAGGTGAACCTATGCTTGGTTCATAAATCTTCAGGATTCGCGCTACACTTTTTTTCCAGCTACTGAATTCTGCTGGGTTGCCACCGAACTCGCGCAGGCATCTCACGACGTCGGGCACTTTGTCCATGTCTGAGAGGTTACTTCGAAATTGTTCGTCAATTAGTTGGTCCGTTAAGGGTTGTTGTGTGGAATGAAGTACGCTCCTAACTATGTTATTCTCGTCCGTCACCAGAATTTCAGTTATTAGACCCTTAATAAGGTTCCTAAACTCAGGAGAGGCATTTACCGATTGGGCAATGCCAGCTGGTTGCAGCTGAGGTTGTGGTTGTACTGGTGCCCCTGCTGGAGGTGCACCTGCATTACCGAACAAAGGTGGTCGTAGCACATTATTTTGCGCCATTTTTGCTCTAAGTTACTAATGTGCTTACCTTTTCCCTAACTTAAGAATCTCTGGAGGGTCCCTTTTCAGGTGAATCGCAAATTCACCCCCTGATTCCGAATTTCAAGGTTATTTTTAATTCTATGGTAACGTTTTTGAGATATATACGAATTACTGTTATTCCAAAAGAAACAAAAAAAAATTGGGTCCACTTAATCATATATATCTCAAGAACGAATTGGGCAATTCCAAAACGGTTTAAAGTTTTTAAAAGGTAATATAATTTGCTATAAACTTTGCATACAACACTTTTTGCGGGGCCCTGAACATTCAAAGACAACGAACAATCATTATGGATTTTTAAATTTTTTTTTGGAAAATATAAAAAAATGTGTACTTTGAAGGAAGAATGTCGAAAATTTTTTATTTCTTGCATATTTTTTTTCTCTCTAAACTCTGTTTTATTAGAAAAAAATAAGCTTTCATTCAACAAAATCGATGGAATAATACAAAAGTTATAAGCATTAAAGTAAATATGTCCATTCAATACTTAAGTACCCTGTTATGGTCCACTTGGGAGAGTCAACCTTGGAACGTACCAGTTGGCTAGTGATAGGGAAAAAGGTAGGATACACCCTCACTCATGTCTGCCTGGAGTGGTTAAAACAAAATTTTGGTAGTTTCGTGCGGGTGGCATCATCAAAAATTCCCATGACATTGACGAATTTTCAATAACACCTGGCTCAATTGTGTAGGTGGCTCATCTTATCAGCTGATTTTATTTGTTTCATTGTACTGGCCTAGAGATTGTCAAAGCGAGATGGCAAACGCAAAATGCGACCGATGCATTAGCAACTATGCGCTGTCGTGGTGATACATTTTCACCTAATTTAGCGCACAACTTCCCCACAACACACCAAAGTTGCAAAGTTTTACGCTTTCTCTACGTTCCATTCACCTAACATAAACACAAAGGATTGACAACCGGAACGCGACATGTTAATGCTGTAGGGATGAGCTAACCATAACCATGAATCAATCGATAATCGCCGCCACAGTTAGATAACTGCGTTTTTCCATCCCTGAATGGAATGAAACATTTTTCTTACAACGCCGGGACGGGATTGTGCGCCAATTTTGGAAAAAAAGAGAGAAGAAAAAGTGCGTTGAGTGTGGTCGGCCGCCATAAATATTTGCTCCGGAAAGAGGATAATAAAAAAAAAAGTTGGGCAAAGGTGGTGGCCGAAAGTGGAAAAATCGACAAAAGTTTTGTAGCGCGTGCTTTCGCGCAGACATAACCGTATTACAGCCGCATGTCGCCATTCGACAAAGCAAGCACCAGATATTCCGTTAATAATTTTCAATTAATTTTCCATCTAATCAATGTTGCTATACGATAATTAATTTCGTAAACATAAATTAACTAAATCATCCGTATGTGCTTCGTAAGTGTGAAGGGACCTTTTGGGACCAGCGTATCATCAAGAACGCTCTTTAAGTGTGCTTAGCGCAACCACCACCAATAGCGCAACCACCATCGCCAGTGCCTATAACAACCGCTCCGACGTGCAACCACCACCAATAGCGCCAACGAAACCGCGCGCTGCCACCATTACTGCGTGCAACAACCGCTGCGACCGCGCAACCACAACCGCAACCCCATCGGCAGCGCATACCAAGCGCACAACAACCACCAGGCTTACCCCTACCACTAGCTACAACAACACCAGCAGGGCCGCCAAACATAGGCCTGCTGCAACGCCAGCTTTTACAACAACACCAGCAGGGCCGCCAAACATAGGCCTGCTGTAACGCCAGCTTTGCAACAACACCAGCAGAGCCGCCAAACATAGGCTTGCTGCAACGCCAGTTTTACAACAACACCAGCAGGGCCACCAAACATAGCCCTGCTGCAACATCACCTACTTAAATAACGACCGTGAAACATGGTGAGTTCGTTCGGTGACACGGACAAGTTAAGAATAGTATTTTTGTCTATTTTTATTGTTTACTTAATACGGCCGTAAGCCTTCAAAAGGGAAATGAACCTTTTTTTCTCTCGAAATTGATTTCAAATTTCCAACCATAATTTTAAGAAGTTTAAAATTATTTGAACCATTGCTTAAAACTCGAATGTACGGGCCTAGTCTCTAAAGTTCAAGTTTTGAAAACTATTTCGAAATTGCAAATGGCGTAATTTAAAGTGTAAAACTTTTCGCGGGCATTGAATGTTCTATTAGTTTTTTTTTTTTGGAACATACATTCAACCGAGTTTTTGCATTAGCTTATTAGCAGAGGTTGAAGTCATATTCTTGTAATGGAGTTGTATATGTTCTAAGTAAATAATACCGTTGGCTAGTTCTCTTTCGTGTTATAGGTGTAACGCTTTAATTATATACGTATATATTTACAATTATTTATCTCCGATTTATTTCTTATTACATTTGGAGCAAGCGTTTTGTCATCTTGTCTCTATAACTTAATGCGTACGACTTATTTTGAAGAAAAAAGATTTACGTAAAATTCAGGATCTATTAATGTACACTTCTTCAAAAGAAAATGTTTTTTAAACCGAATGTCCGTAACATTAGTAAAGATATTTTCAGTACGCCCACCTAAAAAAAGAGAAAATTTTGAATACATTATTTTTTTAGTCACATAAATATTGTATGTAGATCACTTAAAACGAACCAATGAAGCCACAGAAACCCCAAAAAAGGGGAATTAGAACACGCAGTTAAATTTTATAACCACCAAATTACAATAAATTAACAAATTTTACTTTCCCAGTTTTCCTGGCGATAGTCGTATGCGACCTCGTGTGCGAATCTTTTGCAGGAACATATAGGTACATTTTTTTTAAAATTTATTAGTTGCAAGCAAACAATGTTGGTTTTAAAACAACATTTAGAGGAATAACTACCCTATACCAGGGCTATTCATTCGCACACATAAATGTAATCTTAATATGGTCTTCATTACACATAGTTTTCTTTCATTACATAGTTTGTACTACATAATTATATAGTATATTCGTACTAAGCGTGTGAGGGATTAAATGAAATAATTAAACGTACGAAAAGAAATATAGATATATAAGCTATACTCCTACATATGCAGATATATATACAAAAGTATACAATCGCAAACGGTTGAATCCATAGTCTATGAATTATTTTGAAATGAATTTTGAATAAACTTCTGTAATTAAAATGGGAATGCTGGCATTCTTTTGATTTAGAAGGAATAGGTAACTCAGGTAAGGGGCCATCGAGGATTGGGTGCGATGGCCATGGATGAGGGTGGGTCAAGCACCGGGTGTCGCAACAACACCCGCGCCGCCCCTTTATATATTCGGCCTTTATATTTCTGCTTTTAGTTTCCAGCCGTTTTTAGTTTTCTTTTGTTTCAGCGTTTGGTAACCGGTCATTTCCGGTTCGGTAAATTTTGTTTCTTTTTTCCGTTTAGTTTTTTTTGAATTTTGAGTTTGAACGTTGTAACGGTCTGTCCGTGGCATCCGGTTCTGCCGTATGTTATTTTAGTTTGAATTTGAGCGTTTTGAATTAGCTCTGCGCTTTTCGACAGTTGATTTTGAATAGGCATGATGGGACATTTTTTCTGTTTATGGCGCAAGACAGTAAGGTTGGCAAGAACCCCGCCCAGCCGACATGACTAGCCACAGAGCACCACTAGATCATGCCGACTGCTTTCCCTACTGCTCCATTAAAGATGCGTCACTATAACAACCCTACTAGTACATATCTGTTAGTATTCGCTAACTAACTGACATACGAATACTAACACATATGTACCAGTAGGGTACTTAAATATTAAATGGATATATTTACTTGAATGCTTATAACTTTTGTAGTAGTCCATCGATTTTGTTGATTAAAAGCTTATTTTTTTTTTGTAATAAAACAGAGCTTCGAGAGAAAACAAAAAAATTTGCAAAAACTAACTAACTGATATACGAATACTAACACATATATACCAGTATGCATTTTTTTTGTAACAAAACAGAGCTTAGAGAGAAAAAAAACAAATCTGCAAAAAATTGAAAAGTTTTCGAGATCCTTCCTCGCCAAGTACAAATTTTTTTATATTTATACAAAAAAATGGAAAAAATCCGTAATAATTGTTCGTTATCTTTGAATATGTAGGGCCTAGCAAAAAGAGTTGTATGCACAGTTTATAGAAAATTTTATTAACTTTTACAAGCTGGAAACCGTTTTCGAATTGCTCAATTCGTTCTTGAGATATATATGATTAAGAGGACCCAATTTCTTTTTTTTTGGAAAAAATCATTATTCGTATATATCTCAAAAACGTTACCATAGAATTAAAAATAACCTTGATTTTCGAAATCAGAGGGTGATTTTACATAGGAATTTCACAATGGCGTCTCTGGTGCATTTTGGATGTAAACCAGTATAATTAAAGTGAATAACTCGCAGGTATGTACTAAGTTTGTTGATTAAAATGGTTAATATACTGGTAATTGTTTACAAAACGGTGCATCGCAAATTTTTATCCAAAATCCTTGAATGGGGTATCAAAAGATGGGGTTTGACCTCGCAGTTAAGAATCCTAAAGCGAAAATTAAAAATTGTATTTCTATCAAGAGATATTTGCAAAAGAGTTTGAAGATTTCTATGTGGTTGTAATAATTGGTTGGTGTAATTCTTGTGCACAGAGAAAAAACTTGCGTAGAAAGTTTTTTGACTGAGTTAGTTTTGATCCCCAAGAAGGTGTTGGACCGGCCATGGTTATTTTTTAAAAGCTCCGCCGAAGGCCGCCAATGCAGAAAGGTGTTCTCTTTAAACAATTAAGGGTAATGTTTTAGAAAACGGTCCATCAATAATTTGTATCCAAAATTCTTGAATGAGGTATCAAAAAACGGGTTTTAACCTCACAGTTAATAGTCCGAAAGAGAAAATTAAAAATAGTATTTCTGTCAAGATATATTTGCAAAAGAAGTTGAGGATTTCCATAAGGTTGTTGTAATTGGTTGGTGTAGTTGTTGTAGTTGTTGTGTAGAAAGTGTTTTGACTGAATTAGTTTTGATCCCCAAGAAGGTGTTGGACCGGCCAGGGTTATTTTTTAAAAGCGCGGCCGAAGGCCGCCAATGCAAAAGGGTGTTCTGTACAAAAGAAGTATGGATACGGCCCCCGATTTTGGACCCTCTCCTCTCTCTCTTTTCCGGTTTGTGCAAATAACGCTTTCGGATTTTGGAATCAGAAGTCAAAACGCGTCTTTTGACACCCCATTCAACGATTTTTGATAATTAGTAATGCACCGTTGTGTAAAAAGTTACCCAGAAAAAATTCAAAATTATTTTACGTGGAATAAGTTTTACGAATTTGTTGTAAATTAGTTGTGCAGAGTTAAACTGATTTTTTTTTTCTTTTTAAAAAAATTTGGTATGGTAATGCTAACTTCACGCGGAAGTTAGCATACCACCACACCTTTTTTAGCTTATATTCAGAAAGTTTCTATTCATATTCAGAAAACTACAAATAATATTTAGAAAATTGCAATTCATATTCAGAATTTTCATTTCATATTCAGAAAATAACATTTCATATTCAGAATTTTCATTTCATTTTCAGAAAGTTACAATTCATATTCAGAATATTACAATTCATATTCAGAAAGTTACAATTAATATTCAGAACTCCATTTCAATTGTTTTTGTTTTTATCGGCCTATTGATAAACGATTCAAGGTTCGATTCGAGCTCAAGGCCAGAACAATATTTTTTTTTTTCTAATGATAATTATTGTTATTTTTTTATTTTTATAAATTTGAAAAATTGTATTTTGTTTTTTTGGAATAGTAAGTAGAACATTTTTCAGACAACCTGCCATAGCTGCGCAGATAGATCCATTTCGAAGGGTGCTAAGCTAAGGCTTCATCGTCAGTACGCTTTAGGCATGCTGCGCTAACCATTTAGCTATACAGCGGTGGTTTGTTTGACTGGCAAATTTTGCTACTCTATTCCTTTTTACCAACTATATTTATTCAGTGTTGCGCCATCTGGTGCAAATCACTGATAATGCTGGATTTTTGTTTATTGTTAATTACTTTGTTTGACATTCCCAAGTGCTCATGGTTTATTAACAATTGTTTTTGTTTTTATCGGCCTATTGATAAATGATTCAAGGTTCGATTCGAGCTCAAGGTCAGAACAATAATTTTTTTTTTGTTTCTAATGATAACACTGGACCACGAATTTCAACGTTTTCTCTTTACCAGAAGCGCCATTATGAAATTCGTATGTAAAATCACCCTCTGATTTCGAAAATTGCGTTCATTTTTGATTCTATGGTACCGTTTTTGAGATATTTGCAATTTACCGTTATTCGAAAAAACCAAAAAGATGGCTCCCTTTAATTACGTATATCTCACGAACGGGTTTAAAGAATCGGAAAGACGATAAAATTTTCTATAAACACATCATACATTATTTTTTGCTCAACGAGATATTTTTCGAGATATTAGCTTATCATTTCAGATTTTTGTTTTTTTTTATGAAAAAATATGAAAAAATTACTTTTTGCGAGGGCAGCATTCCAAAACGACAACTTTTATACAGATATTTTTTCTTTACGTAAAGCTCTGTTTAATTAGAAAAAAGATAAGCTATCATCGAAGAAAATCGATGCAAAACTACGTAAGTTATAAGCGATCAAATAAAAATACCCAGGTTGCGCAACTTCAATGTATGTATACATACATATATTAAAGGTATAAAGTGCAAATGGGATATTATCCTGATAAACGAATAACACCATAACAATGATAATACTTTTTCTTTAAATAAATCAAATAGTACTTTTAATACTCGAATTGTTTTATAGTAGGTAGAGTGGTTGCATCGAAAGGAAGAGTGGTTGGATTCGAAACCTGCTGTAGGCATGTAGTTATAAACATGTATTTCCGTCACTTATGGGTAAGTATGCAGGTAGATTTTCAAGTTATAAGACACAGAAAATTTGTAAAGCCTACATCTAAAGCAGGTAGTATTTTGCTTTTCCCAGTTTCGTATAAAAAGGAACCTTTCTGTCTAGGTAAGATTTGATTTTTTCAATTTTATTTTTGTTCCGAGTATAAATATGAGTTAATGCGCCTTGAAACCTCAAAACATCTGCAAGGCTCGCCAGAGATAGTTCAGTTCATAAGTCAAATTTCAAAACCGTTGTTTATTAAAAAAAATAAAATGAGTAAAAGGACGCGAGAATTTGTGTGTAATAACGATCCAGATATGTTCTGTTTCATGTGTGGCCAATATACTATCATACGGCGACGACGAGTGTTCTCAGATCATATGAAAACTTTATACTCCAAGTATTTTGGCATTGAGCCTAAAAATGCTGAAAAACCATGGACACCGAACACTTTGTGTACATCGTGTCGAGTAGAACTGATTCAGTCGGAATCAGGACAACAAATAAAATTTGATACAGCAATGATATGGAGAGAACCTACTTGCCATTCAATAGAGTGTTATATTTGTCAAACAAAAGTACTTGGCGTTGGAAGATCAAGAAGAGTAACCTATGCCAGCGTACCTACAGTGACATTACCAGTACTACATTCAACGGCAGTTGCGGATCCAGTTCCATTGTCAAAAGTAATATCTGAGTGCGGGGAATCAAGTTGTACTGAATTTCGCATGGGAAACGAGAGAAACGTTCTGTCACAAGCACAACTTAATGATTGGATAAGAGATTTGGAACTATCCAAGGAAAAGGCCGAGATCCACACTTCTCGTATGCAACAATTTAAATTTGTGTCATCCGATGTTAAGGTGATATATTGTACAACTCGTCACGAACCATTTTCCAAACACTATACCAAGAAAGACAGTATATGCTACTGCAACGACATTCCTGGTTTATTCAAAGAGTTTGGTCAAACATATGATTCAAAAGACTGGCGATTGTTCATAGACAGCAATAAACTGAGTTTGAAGGCTGTATTATTGCATATTGGTAACAAACAGCCTTCTATCCCGACCGTACATGCAGTAAATACAAACGAAACCTACGAGGAAATGCAAAAACTACTCAAATTCATCAAATATGAAGAGCATGATTGGAAAATATGTTCTGATCTCAAAGTCGTTGCAATGCTATGCGGTCTACAAAGTGGCTACACCAAGCACTGCTGCTTCCTTTGCAAGTGGGATAGCCGAGCTCGTAAGGACCGCTACGTCAGAAAGGATTGGCCGGAAAGAGTCGAGTTTACCGTTGGTGTGGATAACATCAAATACACCCCTCTTGTCAAGAAAGAGAAAATCATACTTCCACCCTGACACATCAAGCTCGGTCTCATTAAAAACTTTGTTAAGGCTTTGGACAAAGAAGGCGGAGCATTCGACTATTTGAAAACAATTTTTCCAGATATTTCTCAAGCCAAGATAAAGGAAGGTATTTTTGTTGGACCACAAATAAAAAAGTTGATCAACAATAATGAATTCAAAAGACTACTCTCATCAGTTGAGGCAGCAGCATGGGAAACCTTTGAAAAGGTCGTTGCTTCTTTTCTCGGTAGACACAAAAGCCCTAACTACGAGCAGATAGTGAACGACTTAATCAATAATTATGCGAAAATGGCTTAAAGGCTTATTAAAATTAGTTTCCCAAAATTCTATAACTTGTTTACCTAACTAATATTTTCTTTCCACGCGTAAATATGTCCTTAAAAATTCGCTTTCTGCACTCACATTTGAGCTTTTTTCCGGCAAATCTTGGCGACGAAAGTGACGAACATGGCGAAAGGTTTAATCAGCAAATGAAATTAATTGAGAATCGAAATCAAGGATTCTGGGACGTCGCAATGATGGGTGATTACTGCTGGTTTCTCATAAGAGAAACCGATCCGAAACTGAATAAGCGTCAAAGTAGAACACATAATTATTTCGACTACATAGTAAAATCAAATAAAGATTGTGAGAATATAGTATAAACATATTTAAATTTAAAAAAAAGTTAAAAATATGGGTAATTTCGTTCATAAATTGACTTTTAACTAAATAGAAACAGAGCATAGCTAGATATTTCACTCTTCTTTATACCATACATACGTTTTGAGGTATACGTTGAAATTGCGCAACCTGGGTATTTTTATTTGATCGCTTATAACTTACGCAGTTTTGCATCGCTTTTCTTCGATAATAGCTTATCTTTTTTCTAATTAAACAGAGCTTTACGTAAAGAAAAAATATCTGGATAAAAAGTTGTGGTTTTGGAATGCTGCCCTCGCAAAAAGTAATTTTTTTCATAAAAAAAAAAAAATCTGAAATGATAAGCTAATATCTCGAAAACTATCTGGTTCAGCAAAAAACAATGTATAATGCCTTTATAGAAAATTTTATTATCTTTCCGATTCTGTAAACTTTTTTGCAATTGCTTGACTCGTTCGTAAGATATACGTAATTAAAGGGAGCTATCTTTTTGGTTTTTTCGAATAACGGTAAATTGCAAATATCTCAAGAACGGTACAATAGAATCAAAAATTAACTCGATTTTCGAAATCAGGGGGTGGTTTTACATACGAATTTCATAACGGCGTCTCTGGTAAATTTTGGCCGTCGACCAGTGTAATTATTGTTATTTTTTTTTTATTTTTCTAAGTTTGAAAAATTGTATTTTGTTTTTTTGGAATAGTAAGCAGAACATTTTTCAGACAACCTGCCATAACTGCGGAGATAGATCAATTTCGAAGGGTGCTAAGCCTTCATCATCAGTACCCTTTAGGCATGCTGCGCTAACCATTTAGCTATAAAGCGGTGGTTTGTTTGACTGGCAAATTTTGCTACTTCTATTCCTTTTTACCAACTATATTTATTCAGTGTTGCGCCATCTGATGCAAATCACTGATAATGCTGGATTTTTGTTTATTGTCAATTACTTTGTTTGACATTCCCAAGTGCTCATGGTTTATTAACAATTGTTTTTGTTTTTAACGGCCTATTGATAAATGATTCAAGGTTCGATTCGAGCTCAAGGACAGAACAATATATTTTTTTTTCCAGTGATAATTATTGTTATTTTTTTAATTTTTCTAAATTTGAAAAATTGTATTTTGTTTTTTTGGAATTGTAAGTAGAATATTACAATTCATATTCAGAATTTCCATTTCATATTCAGAAATTTACAATTCATATTCAGAATTCCATTTCATATTCAGAAAATCACATTTCATATTCAGAATTTCCATTTCATTTGCAGAAAGTTACAATTCATATTCAGAATTTCCATTTCATGTTCAGAAAGTTACAATTCATATTCAGAATTCCCCTTCATATCTAGAAAGTTACAACTCATATTCAGAATTTCCATTTCATATTCAGAAAGTAACAGTTCATATTCAGAATTCCATTTCATATTTAGAAAGTTACAATTCATATTCAGAATTTCCATTTAATATTCAGAAAATTATAATTCATATTCAGAATTTCCATTTCATATTCAGAAAGTTACAATTCATATTCAGCATTCCCCTTCTTATTCAGAAAGTTACAACTCATATTCAAAATTTCCATTTAATACTCAGATAATTTCAATTCATTTTCAGTTGAAACTGATATTCAGAAAGCTACAATTGATATTCAGGAAGTTACAATTCATATTCACAATTTCCATTTAATATTCAGATAATTACAATTCATATTCAGAATTTCCATTTCATTTTCAGAAAATTAAATTTCATATTCAGAATTTCCATTTCATTTTCAGAAAGTTACAATTCATATTCAGAATACTACAATTCATATTCAGAATTTCCATTTCATATTCAGAAAGTTACAATTCATATTCAGAATTCCATTTCATATACAGAAAGTTACAATTCATATTCAGAATTCCCCTTCATATTCCGAAAGTTACAATTCATATTCAGAATTTCCATTTAGTATTCAGAAAATTTCAATTCATATTCAGAAAGTTTCAACTGATATTCAGAATGTTACAATTCATATTCAGAATTCCATTTAATATTCAGAAAATTATAATTCATATTCAGAATTTCCGTTCCATATTCAGAAAATCACATTTCATATTCAGAATTTCAATTTCATTTTCAGAAAGTTACAATTCATATTCATAATATTACAATTCATATTCAGAATTTCCATTTCATATTCAAAAAATTACAATTCATATTCAGAATTCGCCTTCGTACTCAGAAAGGTACAATTCATATTCAGAATTTCCATTTAATATTCAGAAAATTACAATTCATATTCAAAATTTCCATTTCATATTCAGAAAATCACATTTCATATTCAGAATTTTCATTTAATTTTCAGAAAGTTACAATTCATATTCAGAATATTACAATTCATATTCAGAATTTCCATTTCATATTCAGAAAGTTACAGCTAATATTCAGATTTCCATTTCATAATCAGAAAATCACATTTCGTATTCAGAATTTCCATTTCATTTTCCGAAAGATACAATTCATATTCTGAATTTCCATTTCATATTCAGAAAGTTTCAATTCATATCCAGCATTCCCCTTCATATTCAGAAAGTTACAACTCATATTCAGAATTTCCATTTAATATTCAGAAAATTTCAATTCATATTCAGAAAGTTCAACTGATATTCAGAAAGCTACAATTGATATTCAGAAAGTTTCAATTCATATCCACAATTTCCATTTAATATTCAGATAATTACAATTCATATTCCACATTTCCATTTCATATTTAGAAAATCACATTTCATATTCAGAATTTCCATTTCATTTTCAGAAATTTACAATTCATATTCAGAATTTCCATTTCATATTCAGAAAATCACATTTCATATTCAGAATTTCGATTTCATTTTCAGAAACTTATAATTCATATTCAGAATATTACAATTCATATTCAGAATTTCCATTTCATATTCAGAAAGTTACAATTCATATTCAGAATACCATTTCATATTCAGAATTTCCATTTCATTTGCAGAAAGTTACAATTCATATTCAGAATTTCCATTTCATGTTCAGAAAATTACAATTCATATTCAGAATTCCCCTTCATATTCAGAAAGTTACAACTCATATTCAGAATTTCCTTTGTGAGGACCCAAATCCACCGGCTTTGGGGCCCACACATTCGAACCCAGATAACCTACAATTACAAATTATATATCATTTTTCGAAACACCCTAATGTATATGACAATGAATTTATATCAGTGTATATAGCATGTTAAACATATAAACCTGAATTATATAAATTGAATTTACACACATAAAATAATCATTTTTCTGAAACACCCTAATATACACTTATATATTTATTATTTCGCAAAAACATAATTTTCTCTGCCCACATACGGCAAATATTTTGGTTGGATATTATATTTTACATAGAGATCAAACGGAAAAAACTTTGGCTTTGCATTGATCAACGAACCTGCTGGAATTCTAAACAACGATGGAATACAGCAACGCAATAAGCAACACACATAAGCTCCCACTGCAAGAGCACCAAAAACGTACAAACATACGTATACAAAGAAATTGCAACCAAGCACAACAGGCATTGAAGCGAACCGTCAAGGCGGACATCGCACAAAGAGGAAGCAAAAAACAATGCAATGTACTAGAAAGACGTCACCTCGGCATACCAACAACACATCATGGGCACTAGGTAGCCATAAACATTACACCTGCAAGTTACTTCCGAATCTTACTTACTATCACCAACTACATTTGCCACCGCGACCAGATCGCCACCGCAATAAAGTGCCACCACCGCCTCCGCAGTAGCTATATACATACCTCCAGGAAAGGAAAGGTTAAATGTACATTAACCACAGCCCCGCAGCCAGTGGTCTTTCGACGCCACTATAGGAACCAACTACACAAAAATATAAGTACCCTTTGTAAACCGTGAGTATTAAATGAAATATAATACACCCCCATCTCGGAAAATATATACCGAGAAACGAAAAATTAAAGCAATTTTGATTCTCGAGGATAATTGCTTCCCACCAAAAATTCTCATTTCCCTCTAAAAATTGTATATCCCATTTCGTATATATATATATATACTGTCATCAAAGTGTATCAGTGTTCGTTTTAAAAGTGGACAATGTCAGGACAAACCCTATTAATTTTTGGGTCTCTTCTGAGCTGCAATAGACGTGCAAGTTTTCCTTGCCAAACTAATGGGCGAACAGGTCGGCTTTCCGAAAATGCTTTTTATCTGTTGCTATAATAAGCCAGTCATTTAAGGGTTTGACCTCGGAATTTGGGATAAGAGGCTGAAAACTTGCATTCGCCTTTATTTTGGCATTGTAAAGCTGTCATTAGAAGTTACAGCAAATCGCATGTTCGCTTTTTGAGATATTCGAGGTCAAACATCGTGAAATTTCGTCTTTCGCAAATATCTCGCTTCATTTTCATTTCATATCTCGCTTCCTATGGCTTACTCGTGTTTTACGCTCCTCACGAAGTTGGACATCATGAAGTTCTCCACAAGTCCAACCTGAAGTATTTTTCCGTGTGCTTAACCATTACTGAGTTCATTGTACAGGTCTACAAGTAGGATATGTAGCAGCACGCACATACACAGCCACGCTCACCTGATAAAATGCTTGTTCTTGTTCGTTTTTTTGTGGATGCTATTTGGCACTGTTGTACTTCTTAGGACCAAACAAAGTTTAGTAGCTGCTATCGAAAACTGCTTAAAATTTTTTTTCTTATATTACAAAGAAATATAATTATTTACTTTCAAACGAGCACTTAATTACATCTCTCTTTAATAACCATATATTTTGGACAATTTTAATTAACAAATTGTGATACTTTTTTACGGGGACGAAACCGTCGGGGGAGGTATTAATAGACGCGTTTTTGCCTCGCTTCCAATAATTCGAATACTTTTTCTCTTCGGACTATTGACAACAAGACAAAACGCGTCTATTCATTTTTCTTTCCGCTTTTTTGGACGGGTTATTGCAGTCGACCTCGGTTTCAAACTGTTTTCGCGGAGAACTTTTGAACGGGTAGAAAAACTTAACTCCCGTATTTGTATTCTTAATACGGAAATAACTACGCGTCCTCAGATACCCCAATTGAAGACTTTTTTATAATTTTCTGAAGGACCCACATGGGTGCACTTAAAATTTCCTACTAAATTCGTTAAAAGAAATTTACCATCACAGCAACCCATATCTGATATTCCGATCCCTTTTTTGCTTCACTGTGTCGCTTTCGACGAAGCAACCCCGGTAATTTTGACACTTCGTTCAGTGTCAAAACTCATGTTCCACGCAGGTTCCACTGGGTTCCACGCTAGTTTGACACTGACCGAAGTGTCAAACTGCCGTGTGTTAGAAAGGGAAAGAAATTGTTTCCCTCTCATACATATCATACTTGTAAACCTGTACAATGACAACAACAACAACGCCGTGGTGTGGTGGTAGCGTGATCCACACCAAAGATTCTAAGTTCACGCCCGGGAAGAGCAACATAAACATTTTAGAAACAATTAGAAGAAAGTTGTTCTAAGTCGGGTCGCCCCTCGGCAGTGATTTGGCAAGCACCCCGAGTGTATTTTTGCCATGAAAAGTTCAGAGTCGGCATAAAACATGTAGGTCGTGTACCACCAATTTGTAAGAAAAATGAAAAAGGACCCCGATGCAAGTTGGAAGAGAAGCTCAGCCTAAAATCTCTTCGAATGCTATCACACCTTAAATATATATTTTTTCTGTTTTCTGTATCAGAAAATCTCAAATGAATATCAGAAAGTGTAAATGTGTTTCAGAAAACCGGTTATTGAATTAGGGAAATATTTCAAATAGTGGCTACCAGCACTCATTGGATCCATAACTTATTATCATTATATTGGTTCTAGTAATTATGATTTGCCCCTAGTTCACATATTTCATTAATTCCATTCACCGTGTCGATGCTATTGTGATTCAAAAATGGCATTCGATCACGGATCGTATGACACGATAAGGCCATAAAAGGTTCTGTGTTCGTGTCCTGCACTTGCGAGGTCAAGGCGCGGGCTGCAAGGGGCGGCTGCATTGCCAGATCTCTAGGCAAAAATTAAGCTAGGTCCTAGAAAACTTCCTTTATTTACCGAGAGGACGGAGCTATTTTAAAACATATGTAGGTCCTGGCGCCAAATTTTTTTGTTTTCGTTTGATCGTCAACGAAATTCTGCTATGGAATCCTAACATACGATCACGGATCGAAACCTATTTTCGCTCAAGCGTAACATATTAGGTTATGCAACTATTTAAAAATATACTAATATATTATGGATCTAGTGAGTTCCTAGTCCACATATTTCATTAATCCGATACAGCATTTCGTAATTATTGTGTTTTAAAAAACGGCATTCGATCACGGATCGTATGTTACGATTTGGCCTCTGGTAACCCTATGGACGAATTCAGCCTATGTGAGGTCTTTATTGACCGGCCAGTTCATCCCAACCTTTGGCTCTGCTATGCGCTACGTCGTGTTTTAGAGCGGAGAAAATGCCAGAATAAAAATTACAACCAAATCGTATGATAGTGGAGCGATCGCAAAAAAAATGTTATTGCTTATGTGTTTCGTTGGATATTCGTGGTCATTTTGGACTCATTTGGGTTCATTTCAGTCGGCAAGCACTGCCGAAAACAAAAGCTGTAACTTTCGCCGAAAACTCGAAGGTTGCCAATGATTATTCATCCATTCTTCTATCTTTGTATCACATTGCATCACGAATAAAATTAATGTTTAACTTTTCATGTACCACCTATGGATCCCTAGATTTTTATAAGAACAGATATATAACTAAAATGCATAGCTTTGCAAAAATAATTCTCACGACCCTCAAATTCACTGCATTTAATTTTTTTCATTGAATCATAGGAAGTATATAACATATATAAATATGTACACAAAAAGTTGGTTGACCTTGTTAAAAGCCACTATATGATGTCACTGTTTTGCTGGTTGATGAGTACATCCTATTCTACCAAACTGATTCAAAAAGTGATGACAAAAATTGCTCTTAAATAGCTCAACTACATACGTTTTCCATACAGTAGGTCATATCTTCACAGAGCACAGGTTATGTTTAGACTCTCCTAGATTATTTTCCTACCGGGTAGTTTGGTGAAACGAGAAGACCTTCTTCAAGGATAAAAAAAACTTTTATCGCTAGTAAGACCCTCTGGCAAGCATATTTTCCCCCTCGACCATTAGGGAAATTAATGATTTTTCAGTAACATCAAATTAAATTTAAGATTGTTAAGAATTAATGAGCTTAACACCGATAAATGATAATTGTTATTCAAGTATTATTTTTGGTTTATATCGGTGTTAAGCTCATTAATTCTTAAAAATCTTAAGTAAAATTGAACACACCATTAAACATACAAATATCAAATTAATTTGATAAAATTGTAAGTGAATCCATATTAACAATAATTGAAGTTGCTCAGCACTCGAAAAACTTTGAAATTTAATAATAAAGTAGGAACCACTTCCATGGTTTGAAAGGAAAATATTTTACAAAAATAAAGTAAAACTGGTTTGATGGCATTCGAATTTCTGAATGTTTTTCGTTAACTGACTTCATACAATACAGTTTGCTTAAAAGTATATATTTTGGTCCTCTCCGTACCGACGACGATAACCAGAAAAAGGGCAAAAGTAATTACTTAAATTTACATTTAAAACGTAACCTGTAAAAGAGGGTAAAGAGAAAATTCACATTTACATTTGGTTGCACTATTTCGATTATTTGTAATGTTTAAAATGGAAAACACACAAAAAATAAACTTCTGAAAGCTATTTCATTGACTACGTAATGAATACCATAGCGGAACGATACAAGGTGGCAGCATGGTGACATACCTACAAAAATAAATTAAAATTCCATGTACTTTGTTTTTGTAAATTCGATGGACAAATGTCAAAATCGTACTTCGCCGGAAGTTGATGTGTCAAATCAAATAAAAAAGTTTGTAATCAGCTGTTCCATGCTGCCACCTTGTATCGTTGCGCCATGATGAATACTACTATGGTTCGTAGTTTACTTTTGGACAACATTAGACCATATTTGCACTAACCCACAATAGATCTACAGTGGGTCAACTAAGTGTTCACATATGTGTCCCATCCCTAGGAACTACGTTGTTAGCTGTTAAATGTCTCAGTCAGTCATATTTTTTACGCTTTTTGACATTTCATTTTATTACGACCTTGGAGATGGGTTTAGCCATTGTGAATTTTTACAAATGAAAAATCTTTCTATTCTTCCATTGCCATACCTAACTGCCAAATACACTGAATTCAAACCAACTAGTTGTATACTAGAAGAATACTAATTTGCCACTAGAATGAGTTCTGTAATTTTTCCATATTAGCAGCCGGTATTTTTATCACGGCGATGTCTAATTGACAAGCTAGTGATTATATAAACCAACATCGCACCACATGCCATACTAGTCAGCATACCCATCAGGGTCATATTAACACACTGGTCAGACTTTGCGCCAGCATTATACCAAATGGCATACTAGTTAGTGTCTTCAACATCAATATACCAGTTGGCATACTACTCAGTCTATGCATCATTGTAATAACAGTTGACATACTAGTCGAATTTTGGATCAGCATTCTACTAGTTAACATACTAGTCCTAGTTGAAAAAAATTCATTTTATTCATTATATTTATTGTACATAAAAAGTATGAAAAACACTATTGAGCAAATGATTTAAGTAATCGAACAGCGACTTAAGCTGGAGTCATTGGTGCCGTTTGTCGTATCGCTGTAGTAGTATCCCTAACGTAATCAGCTGTTTATCGTTACGACGGTAAACCAAACGGTTGGTTACGATACGGTTACGACCTTAGCGGCACCAATAATCAATTGCATTGATTCTCATAAGGTTGGTCGAATCAGCAGTTATAAGGTTACCGATAAAGCACCAATGTCTCCAGCTTTAACAAGTGATCGAGGCCGTTTACGTGAACGTTTTGTTTTTCAAACATTCGTTACTTGTATGAATTCACAATGGTTCTAGCACTAGGAAAAAAATCGAAATCTCTATAATTGTTCCATAACTACAAATTCTCGAAAGGAAAATTTTATATGGCAAACCTAGTTATTTAAATACCGATTAGAAGTTTAGTACGAAAATCAAGATAATCTCGTTATGTGTAAATTTTGTCGACTGTGATGTGTACACTATAAATTCATTACAATTACAACAAAAACAACAGGTAATGGACGCCAAGCTCATCATACACACCAATACAAACACCCTCGCCATCATTGTTTACTATATAGTTTGGGAGCTTAAGTACAGGTTATGTTGCGAATAGAGTGGAAGGCAGTGGACTAGGCAGTCGAATGTCATATAATGAAGGAATGGTGTTCGGAGATTTTTCGAAGTTAAAAAAAAATGATAAAAGCTTTAATATAAATAAAACTATTGTTTTAATAACAACAAAAACGCCATATATATTCTGTATACATAAATATGTAAGGATTATCTCACTTTAAAATTTGAATTAAATAATCTAAAGTTTTGTTTTGACACTGAGTCGAGAACTGTGCGTGTGAATGTGCGAATTTTCACCGATCAGCTGTTAGTTGCGCTACTTGGTAAAATTTACAATGCTCGCCATCCCCCATAGTACAGGTCTACAAGTAGGATATGTAGCAGCACGCACATACACAGCCACGCTCACCTGATAAAATGCTTGTTCTTGTTCGTTTTTTGTGTGGATGCTATTTGGCACTGTTGTACTTCTTAGGTATAAGAAAACGGTAGTAGCTGCTAACGAAAACTGCGTACAATTTTTATCGTAAAATTACAAAGAAATGCCTTTATTTACTTTCAAACGGGCACTTAATTACATCCCTGTTTAAAATCCATATGTTTTGGACAATTTTAATTAACATATTGTGATGCTTTATTACAGGGGACGATTGCTAAAACACGACCAAAACCGTCGGGGGAGGTATTAATAGACGTGGTTTTGCCTCGCTTCCAGTAATTCGAATACTTTTTCGCCTTTGGACTAGTGATAACAGGACAAAACGCGTCTTTTCATTTCTCTTTCCACATTTTTGGACGGGTTATTGCAATCAAACTGTTTTTCGTGGAGAACTTTTGAACGGGTAGAGAAACTTGGCACCCCTGTTTGTATTCTTAATATTGGAATAACTACGCGTCCTCACATATCCCAATTCAAGACTTTTGTATAATTTTCTGTAGGACCCATAGAGGTGCCATACATTTTCATACTAAATTGGTTAACAAAATTTACCATCACAGCAACCCATATCTGATATTCTGCTCCTTTTTTTGTTTCCCTGCGTCGCTTCCAAGGACAGCAACCTGTTAATTTTGACACTTCGTTCAGTGTCAAACGCATGTTCCACGCAGGTTCCACAATAGTTTGACACTGACCGAAGTGTCAAAATCCAATGTGTTAGAAAAGGAAAGGAATTGCTTCCTTCTCATACATATCATACTTGTAAACCTGTACTATGACTGAGTTAGAGCGTGGAAAACGCGAGCAGTCACCGAGATTTTACATCGACCTAGACCAGAGATTAATTTAGCGAATTCGCTCAAATTTTGTATTTGGACTAAAACTGGGGTAGCCAGCAACAGGGAATACAAATTTTGAAACAAAACATTCACTTTTACATAAAAATTTAAATGAAAATAAATTCAACTTTTTATTGTTCGCTCACTATTTACTATGGCTCATAGCAAGTAAAAAAAATATTTGTGCCTATTAAATTTTTTAAAAAGATGATATTGATTATGAATGATATTTTTTGTCAGACGCTATTGCCATTGCATGCAGATTATTTCCATAAAATTTTTCGACGATACCTCAATTATTACCGGAGCTACAGCTCCCGAATTTTGGCGAAAAACTATGTCACCAAGAGGAGGGGCTACGCCTATTTTTCAAAATTTGTATTCCCTGTTGCTGGATTCCCCCGGTTTAGTCCAAATACAAAATTTGAACGAATTCGCTCAATTAATCTCCGGTCTAGATCGATGTAAAATTTCGGCGACTGCCCGCGCTGTTTAGTTTAAACACGAAATATTTAAAACTTTACATTTAATACTATATAATTATTTAATGCCTCACACAATTTTTACTGTTTTCAATATTCTTTTCCATACTTCCAAAATGCACTCTCGTTCTAAGAAGCATTAATAATCTGTTGTCAAATTCTACATAAACTTTACGTGACTCAATCGTGCTTCATGCTTCCACCTTGTATAATTTCACCATGAATATCGAACAAAAGTATCGAAAGCATTTAACGCTTCTATATTTTTGCTATATACCTAAAGGCCCAACCACAATCGACTTTTGCGTTGTTTTGGCGGTGGGGTTACTTTGATGTAACACACGTTCCAAGTTTGCCTGCCACAATGAACGCAAAACGAAAACTCAAATTTTGATTTTTTGACATTGAAAACTATAAAATAAATTTTTTTTGTCTTGAAAATTGAAATATTTTTAGAATGAAATAAAACAAAAATAAAAGTTCAAGTTTTTTGTGAAAGCTGCAAGAAATTGCACAAGAGAATTGACAGCGCAAGTGAAAATGTGAGTTTTGTGTTGAACGTTGAAACTCTATACTTTGAATCTTTGAACATCGTGAACCCTGTTTTAAATGTCATTCATAATATATAAAATGAAAATATTTTCTTACTTCTTAATAAACCACTGAATTGAACGGTATTATAAATTTGCGCAGTTTTCATTAGGTTATGTGCCCAGAAGTTTCCATATAAAATTTGTGTAATATAAAATGGCATCATCATCACTTTATGCTATTGAAAAACTGGATGTATCCAGCTATGAAACATGGATTGTACAGATGAGAAGTGTGCTGATCCATGGTGGTTTGTGGAAAGTGGTAAATGAAGCGAAACCTACAAATGCAGACGAATTGGCATTATGAAGAGTAAATGACGAAAAAGCGTTGGCAAGGATTCTACTCAGTGTGAAGTCAAATCAACTTATTTATATCAAGAACTGCAAGTCATCAGCAGGAGCATGGCAGAAATTAAAGGAGGTGCATAAGCCTCAGGGTCCATTACAAAAAAGTTTCTTTGTACAAGCAGCTGTTAAGCAAGCAAATGGGCGAGGAGAAGAATGTACAAATATTTCTGAATTCTTTTACCGAAGTGGCTGATAAGTGGAGACTGGTATTTCAATACAAGATGAATTGTTAAGTATAATTCTGTTATCAAGCTTACCTAAATCGTACGAGAATTTTGTAATAGCGATGGAGACGCGCGATGATCTACCAAATTTTAATGCATTAAAGTTAAAGTTTTTAAAAGAGGGAGAACGGCGTAAAAGACAGGTCATAGCATTGGAAATTGGTGGACAGCAAGCATTCGTAGCTCGTGAAAATGTCAATAAGAGAACGCAGCAGAAGTTTAATGGTAAATGTTTTGTATGCGGTAAGAAAGGGCATTATGCAAGTAAGTGCAACAAAAAAGAAAAGAAAAATGTTAGCGAAGCTGCTATGAATGTTATTGCAATGACAAAAACGCCCAGAACATTCGACGAAACATGTTGGTATATAGACAGCGGGGCAACATCTCACATGTGTAACAACAATGCAATGTTCGTGAATTATGAATAGGTAAGAGAGAATATTTGGCTAGCATCAAACACATCAATAGTAGCGTTTGGAAAAGGTGATGTATTGTTGAAAACAAAACAACGAAATGTTCGGTTGCACAATGTATTGTACTCGCCGAATTTGAAGGCGAATTTCATTTCTAAAAGCAAAGCAGTAGAACGCGGTATGACAGTCAAGTTTAAAGACGAGCATGCATATATAAGCGACAAGTATGGTGAAGTTGTATTGAGAGCGATCAAACAGCACAACCTGTATGTAGTAGAATTGAATCGAGAAGGCTTGTTTACTATGATTAGTAAAGAAAGTTTGGCACAACAGGTATGGCCATCTTAATTATCAAAGCCTACGCGATTTAAATAAAAATGATATGGTGCCAGGCATGAATTTACAGCAGAAAGATGATAAAATATGATGTAATACTTGTATGATAAGTAAAATACATACGTTACCATTCCCTAAGCAATCTGAGAGAAAATCAGAAATTATATTAGAACTAATACATTCAGATGTATGTGGCCCGATAAATATACAATCAGTAGGGATTCGCGTTATTTTTTGACACTAATTGGTGATAAATCAAGGTATATTAGTATTTAGAACGAAGTTTTGGATAAATTTAAAACATACAAGGCGTATGTAGAACGTGAAACAAACTGCAAAATAAGAGCATTAAGAAGCGACAATGACAATATACATATGTCAATAGTGAGTTCGATTCGTTTTTGAAAAAACATGGTATACGTCAAGAATTAACTGTGCCTTATACACCACAACAGAATGGTCTAGCAGAAAGGGCGAATCGCACACTTGTGGAAATGGCACGATGTATGCTTTTACATGCTAAGGTTCAGAAAAATGTATGGGCTGAAGCTATATCAACGGCAGCTTATTTGAGAAATAGGTGTCCAACAAAATGTCTTCTTAACAAAACCCCGTATGAAATATGGTTTAATAAAAAACCAATAGTCGCACACTTAAAAACGTTTGGCGCTATAGCAGTAGGGCTAGATAAAACACAGCACGGCAAATTCCAAGCTAGGGGAAAACAATTTATACTGGTTGGATACTCACTTGAAAGCAAAGCATATCGTTTGTACGACAAAGAATGTAATCAGATTATTATAAAAAGAGATGTTATTTTCAATGAGGCAAATGTTGGTGACAACATTGCGTATAGTGACAGCATAACAAATGTAGATACAGTAGATTTACAACTCATTGTCGAGGAGGAGAGTAATAGAAATATTGTTTTGCCAACAGCTGACACAGAGGAAATTCATAGCGATAGTTCAGTGTATGATAGTGCGGATGAGTCGAGTTCAAGTTCAAGCTATTCTGAGGAAAATAGCAACCAGGATGAGATTAGTGAGAACTATAATAAAATTGGTAGGGGTAGACCCATGTTTGTGCGAACAGGATTGCGTGGACGTCCTAAAAAGCAGTACCATGTTATCAATAATGTAACAAATGTGAGCATTCCACTTACTGTCAATGAAGCGCTATCGAGTGAGAGTCACGAATACTGGAAGAAAGCAATGCAAGATGAATTCGATGCATTGATGACAAATGAAACTTAGATGTATGTAGATTTACCACCGGGTAAAAAGCTATTAAAAATAAATGGGTTTTACATTGAAACGTAATAGAAGTGGTGAAATTGAGCGATACAAGGCAAGGCTTGTAGCTAAAGAATGTGAGCAGTGTTTTGGTATAGATTACAGTGAAACGTTTTCTCCTGTTGTTCGCTACGCTACCATTCCCATGTTACTGGCAATAGCTGTAGAAAACAAAATGCATTTACATCAGTTAGACGTTAGCACTGCATACTTAAATGGCGATTTGATAGACGAAATATACATGCAGCAACCTGAATATTTTATTTGCAAGAAAGAACCTAAAAAAGTTCTTAAGTTGAAGAAATCACTTTATGGGTTGAAACAATCTGGCAGGCAATGGAATGTTAAGTTAGATGAAGTCCTTAAGAAAATTGGGTTTAACGCTTCTGAGAATGAGCCATGTTTATATAAAATGAAGTTCGAGAACGAGTTTGTTCTTATCGCAGTATATGTAGCTGACATGATCATAGCATGCAAATGTAAATAGAAGTTGCTAACAATTAAAGCACTGATATCTAAAAAATTCGAAGTAGTAGATAAAGGTGAACTCCAACATTTTCTTGGAATAAAAATCCATCGACAAGACGAGGTGGGTCATACTACTTTGAGTCACGAACAATATATTAAAGATTTGTTAAATGAGTATGGCATGAATGAATTTAAACCAACGGCTGTTCCATTAGAAGCTGGATATCAAGTTGCATGTAACGAAAACTGTAACAAAGCAGATATTAAGCAATATCAATCGTTGATAGGGGCTCTTATGCATTTGGGCATAACAACCCGACCAGATATTTTACACTCTGTTTCAAAATTATCGAAGAGAAACAATGATCCACATGTTGAGCATATGACTGCGGCGAAACATATTTTGAGGTATTTGAAAGCTACCATTGACTTAAAACTTACGTACAAGGGGAGTAGTAAACATGTTGAAGGTTTTGTCGATGCTGATTGGGGAAGTGATTCCCATGACCGAAAATGATATGCGGGATTCGTATTCTTTTACGGAAACTGCGCTATATCTTGGGAGTCCAAGAAGCAAGCCACCATAGCGTTAAGCAGCACAGAAGCTGAATATATGGCAGCATCAAATTCCGCCAAAGAAGCAGTTTACTTACAACGTTTACTAACAGAAATAGGTTTCTGGAATGGTGACAAAAGATGGCAAGTAATCCTGTGTACCATAATAGATACCAAGCACATCGACGTTCGATATCACCATATACGCGAACTGGTAAATGCCAAAAAGATCGTTTTATCGTATTGTCAGCTGATGGCGGACGCACCGGAATTAAAGGGAAATGTTTAGGTATTTATCCCTCGTTTTTCTTAAATTGCCTGAAATGGGAGAGGGTTTGGCAAATAAAGCTGCAACCTTTGGAAAAAGCCCACTCCAAATGATAATAAAGAAGAAATATTTTCCGCAATTTATTTCTTCCGTTGGCAGTTGTTTTAGTAGATAGGATACTCGTACAAAAAGTGTGCAATAAATAGGACCTTATCTTCTCTATGTAATAAAACCTAAGTGGGAACCCCCTTTCAAACACCTTTTAACTCCAAAAATTGATGTTGAACTTTCGTCCAGTGTAAAGAGAAAGAAAGGGGAAGTGAAGGAGGAAGAGGGAAAAGAACAAACAAAAGTGAATATTCTTTGATGTAACTTTTTTAATTTTTCAGTATATTAGTATGCAAATTTAATGCATACACTTTATGAACACTCCAAAGAATAAACAACAAAACATTTCAGTATTTGCTTTTGTTAGTAGCTTCGAGAAAATCAACTAAACGTTCAATACATTTGTACAGCTGCCTTAGTTAAAGCAAACAAAAAATATGTCGAATAAACACCCTTTGGTGCAGAGTACAATAAAGATTAAGATAAAGAAAAGGCTTATGTCAAACGGTTTTATAGTGAACAACCATTACGTTTTTGCTAACCGTCAAAATTTCAGTGGTATAAAATGCTTTCATACATAAAAACATTCGGGCACCTTCATAGTCATAATTAAGTAGGTACATAAAATATTGACAAGATTATTAAAAAAAAATCTGCTGGCAGTTTCACTATTAACGCTCGAGGTTATATTTTTTCTTTTCATTCGATGGCTATGTTCGAAGTTGTTTCACGATTCGTATACACGCTAGGTTATCAGTTAGGAAATTTCTTAAAGCGCTAGTGGTCGGCAGTAAATTGCTTCTAATAATCTCGCCAAATGCAGCGAAGCATGATGCAATAACCAGAAGTGACTGATATCAACTCTCTGCTATCCAACATATGCTTCTGAGTTGCCTGAGCTTCCCTTTTCTAAAAGATACTTGTTATTTCAGACCTTGTCTTAAAAATAAATTTCACTGTATATGTATAAAGTAGGCAAACTGTTTATTTTAACCACGAAATATTTAAAACTTTACATTTAATACCATACAATTATTTAATACCTCTCTCAATTTTTACTATTTTCAATATTCTTTTCCATACTTCCAAAATGCACTCTCGGTCTAAGAAGCATTCATAATCAGTTGCCAAATTCTAAATAAACTTTAGGTCACTGTAAACCTTACTAAGTAGCGCAACTTACATGATGCATGATGCATGAAGAACAGAGCTGCATTGTATCATAATACCTTCAATAATTGTGTCAGTAATATACTACAAAATCCTTTTATATTGTGCAAGTTAATACTATTTTCACACAGAAACTTAATGATCTCATTTCACCTGCTAATGAAATCATAAATTTTTTGCTTTCACACAGAAGTAACTTCTCGATTAGTATGAAGGATGAGACAGACAATCATGGCGGAACGATACAAGGTGGGAGCATGGTGACATACCTACAAACAAAAAAATTCCATGTACTTGTAAATTCGATGGACAGATGTCAAAATCGTACTGCGCCGGTAGTTGATGTATCAAATCAAATAAAAAAGGTTATAATCAGCTGTTCGATGCGGCCACCTTGTATCGTTCCGCCATGCAGACAATGACATTTGATTTGACAAATGAAATTTTTAAGCACTGAACACACCAAAAACTAAGAAGCGGAAACGGAAGCGGAAAGCTGCCAACAGAGTTGCATTGTGCTTTTGACTTCATTAGGCATTCGATTAGCTACTAATGAAATAATAATAGATTCGAATTTTGTAGGGAAGATTGAGCTCAATAAGCGTCTTAATGTAGAAAATTGCTTTTATTATTCAATAAGCCGTCTGTGTGAAAATAATATAAACCTTAAGCAGATATAAACATTTCCCGTTTTAGCATATATAGCGTTTTTTAGTTGTTTGAAAGAGATAATTTTATTTTTTATTCAGGTTTTTAGTTATTTCGTTTGCTTTTGTCTTAAAGATTGATACAAAGATTGAAAGAGTTTTACTCTTTTCCTTCATTCCACCGCATTCGGGTGCCTTCATCTACTGCCTTTCACTCAATTCGCTATATAACCTCTACTTAAGTTGCGCAACTATATAATGTAAAGAATGCTTTAGGTGACTCAATCGTGCTTCATGCTTCCACCTTGTATAATTGTGCTTCATGCTCCTACCTTGTATAATTTCACCATGAGTATTCATGATGGAAAATTAGAAGATGGCGCATTGCGCATGTAAACATTATTTCAGCAGTTTTTTATGGGCAATTATTACTTCATTTTCCTTTGCTCTTGTTTTTTCCCTCTTTCTTTCATTCGCTTAAGTAGGCAACTGTGACGCAAATGCGCAGAACGAAGCAATTTTGAACTCGTGAATGCACAATCTTATGTTTGTGAATTGTGCATAGCCACATACATACCTGGTCATTTGAACGGCAAACGGCTGAAAAGCAGAAGTGTGAAAAAAGTGTTTTCCAAGCGCGTCTTCCAAGAATTAAAAATACAACGAATAAGAAATATTAATAACACTGGATCACAAATTCCATCTTTTTTCTGCACCAGAGACGCTATTATGAAATTCCAATGTAAATTCACCCCCTAATTCCGAATTTCAAGGTTATTTTGAATTCTGTGGTAACGTGTTTGAGATATTTACGAATTACTGTTATTTCAAAAAAAAAAAAAAATTAAATTTGGTCCACTTAATCATATATACCTCAAGAACGAATTGGGCAATTCCAAAACGGTTTGAAGTTTTTAAAAGGTAATACAATTACAATACAAACTGTGCATACAACACTTTTTGCGGGGCCCTGGAGATTCAGAGATAATGAACAATAATTACGGATTTTTGAATTTTTTTTTTGTAAAAATATAAAAAAATGTGTACTTTGAGAGGAAGAATCTCAAAAAATTTTTATTTTTTTGCAGATTTTTTTCTCTCTAAGCTCTGTTTTATTACAAAAAAAAAATAAGCTTTCATTCAACAAAATCGATGGACTGTCAGTTAGTTAGCGAATACTAACAGATATGTACCAGTAGGGTACTTAAGTATTGAATGGATATATTTACTTTAATTCCTATAACTTTTGTAGTAGTCCATCAATTTTGTTGAATAAAAGCTTTTTCTTTGTGTAATAAAACAAGCTTCGAGGCAAAATAAAAAAATTTGCAAAAACTAACTAACTGATATACGAATACTAACACATGTATACCAGTAGGGTACTTAAGTATAAAATGGATATATTTACTTGAATGATTAAAACTTTTGTATTAGTGCATCGATTTTGTTGAATTAATGCTTTTTTTTTTTGTAATAAAACAGAGCTTAGAGAGAAAAAAACAAATCTGCAAAAAATTAAAAAGTTTTCGAGATCCTTCCTCGCCAAGGACATATATTTTTATATTTATACAAAAAAAATGGAAAAAATCCGTAATAATTGTTCGTTATCTTTGAATATGCAGGGCCTAGCAAAAAGTTTTGTATGCGCAGTTTATAGAAAATTTTATTACCTTTTAAAAGCTTCAAACCGTTTTGGATTTGCTCAATTCGTTCTTGAGATATATATGATTAAGTGGACCCAATGTTTTATTTTTTTTGGAAAAAACCGTTCTTCGTAAATATCTCAAAAACGTTACCACAGAATTAAAAATAACCTTGATTTTAGAAGTCAGAGGGTGATTTTACATAGGAATTTCATAATGGCGTCTCTAGTGCATTTTGGCTGTAAACCAGTATAATTAAAGTGAATAACTCGCAGGTATGTATGTACTAAGTTTGATTAAAGTGGTTAAAATACTGGTAATTGTTTACAAAACGGTGCATAGCTAATTTTTATCAAAAATCCTTGAATGGGGTATCAAAAGACGGTGTTTGACCTCGCAGTTAAGAATCCTAAAGCGAAAATTGAAAATTGTATTTCTATCAAGAGATATTTGCAAAAGAGGTTGAAGATTTCCTTGTGGTCGTAGTAATTGGCTGGGGTAATTCTTGTGCACAGAGAAACAAGTTGCGTAGAAAGTGTTTTGACTGAGTTAGTTTTGATCCCCAAGAATTTGTTGGACCGGCCATGGTTATTTTTCAAAAGCTCGGCCGAAGGCCGCCAATGCAGAAAGGTGTTCTGTTTAAAAAAAGTAAGGGTAATGTTTTACAAAACGGTGAATCAATAATTTTTATCAAAAATCCTTGAATGAGGTATCAAAAGACGGGTTTTGACCTCACAGTTAATAGTCCGAAGGAGAAAATTAAAAACTGTCTGTCAAGATATATTTGCAAAAGAAGTTGAGGATTTCCATAAGGTTGTTGTAATTGGTTGGTGTAGTTGCTTTACACAGAGAAAAAAGTTGTGTAGAAAGTGTTTTGGCTGAATTAGTTTTGATCCCCAAGAAGGTATTGGACCGGCTAGGGTTATTTTTTAAAAGCGCGGCCGAAGGCCGCCAATGCAGAAGGGTGTTCTGTTCAAAAGAAGTATGGATCAGGCCCCCGATTTTGGACCCTCTTCGGACCTTTTTCTGGTTTTTGCAAATAACGCTTTCGGATTCTCGAATCAGAATTCAAAACGCGCCTTTTGACACCCCATTCAACGATTTTTGATAAAAATTAGTAATGCACAGTTTTGTAAAAAGTTGCCCAGAAAAAATCCAAAATATTTTACGTGGAATAAGTTTTACGAATTTGTTGTAAATTAGTTGTGCAGAGTTAAACTGATTTTTTTTCCTTTTAAAAAAATTTGGTATGGTAACGCTAACTTCACCCGGAAGTTAGCATACCACCATACCTTTTTCAGCTTATATTCAGAAAGTTTCAATTCATATTCAGAAAACTACAAATAATATTCAGAAAATTACAATTCATATTCAGAATTTTCATTTCATGTTCAGAAAATCACATTTCATATTCAAAATTTTCATTTCATTTTCAGAAAGTTACAATTCATATTCAGAATATTACAATTCATATTCAGAATTTCCATTTCATATTCAGAAAGTTACAATTAATATTCATAATTCCATTTCAATTGTTTTTGTTTTTATCGGCCTATTGATAAATGATTCAAGGTTCGAGCTCAAGGCCAGAACAATAATTAATTTTTTTTCTAATGATAATTATTGCTATTTTTTTCAATTTTTCTAAATTTGAAAAATTGTCTTTGGTTTTTTTGGAATAGTAAGGTGAACATTTTTCAGACAACCTGCCATAGCTGCGCAGATAGATCCATTTCGAAGGGTGCTAAGCCTTCATCATCAGTACGCTTTATGCATGCTGCGCTAACCATTTAGCTATACAGCGGTGCTTTGTTTGACTGGCAAATTTGCTACTTCTATTCCTTTTTACCAACTATATTTATTCAGTGTTGCGCCATCTGGTGCAAATCACTGATAATGCTGAATTTTTGTTTATTGTCAATTATTTTGTTTGATATTCCCAAGTGCTCATGGTTTATTAACAATTTTTTTTGTTTTTATCGGCCTATTGATAAATGATTCAAGGTTCGATTCGAGCTCAAGGCCAGAACAATAATTTTTTTTTCTAATGATAATTATTGTTATTTTTTTTAATTTTTCTAAATTTGAAAAATTGTATTTTGTTTTTTTTTTTCTTGGAATAGTAAGTAGAACATTTTTCAGATAACCTGCCATAACTGCGCAGATAGATCCATTTCGAAGGGTGCTAAGCCTTCATCATCAGTATGCTTTATGCATGCTGCGCTAACCATTTAGCTATACAGCGGGGGTTTGTTTGACTGGCAAATTTTGCTACTTCTATTCCTTTTTACCAACTATATTTATTCAGTGTTGCGCCATCTGGTGCAAATCACTGATAATGCTGGATTTTTGTTTATTGTCAATTACTTTGTTTGACATTCCCAAGTGCTCATGGTTTATTAACACTTGTTTTTGTTTTTAACGGCCTATTGATAATTGATTCAAGGTACGATTCGAGCTCAAGGCCAGAACAATACTTTTTTTTTTTTTTTCAAATGATAATTATTGTTATTTTTTTTAATTTTTCTAAATTTGAAAAATTGCATTTTGTTTTTTTGGAATAGAAAGAAGAATAGCACAATTCATATTCAGAATTCCATTTCATATTCAGAAAATCATATTTCATATTCAGAATTTCCATTTCATTTGCTGAAAGTTACAATTAATATTCAGAATATTCCAATTCATATTCAGAATTTCCATTTCATGTTCCGAAAGTTACAATTCATATTCAGAGTTCCCCTTCATATTCAGAAAGTTACAACTCATATTCAGAATTTCCATTTCATATTCAGAAAGTTACAATTAATATTCAGAATTCCATTTCATACTCAGAAAATCACATTTCATATTCAGAATTTTCATTTCATTTTCAGAAAGTTACAATTCATATTCAGAATACTACAATTCATATTCAGAATTTCCATTTCATATTCAGAAAGTTACAATTCATATTCAGAATTCCATTTCGTATTCAGAAAGTTACAATTCATATTCAGAATTCCCCTTCATATTCCGAAAGTTACAATTCATATTCAGAATTTCCATTTAATATTCAGAAAATTTCAATTCATATTCAGAAAGTTTCAACAGATATTCAGAAAGTTACAATTCATATTCAGAATTTCATTTAATATTCAGAAAATTGCAATTCATATTCAGAATTTCCGTTTCATATTCAGAAAATCAAATTTCATATTCAGAATTTCAATTTCATTTTCAGAAAGTTACAATTCATATTCAGAATATTACAATTCATATTCAAAATTTCCATTTCATATTCAGAAAGTTACAATTCATATTCATAATTCCATTTCATATTCAGAATTTTCATTTCATTTTCAGAAAGTTACAATTTATATTCAGAATATTACAATTAATATTCAGAATTTCCATTTCATATTCAGAAAGTTACAATTCATATTAAGAATTCCATTTCATACTCAGAAAATCACATTTCATATTCAGAATTTTCATTTCATTTTCAGAAAGTTACAATTCATATTCAGAATATTACAATTCATATTCAGAATTTCCATTTGATATTCAGAAAGTTACAATTAATATTCAGAATTCAATTTCATATTCAGAAAATCACATTTCGTATTCAGAATTTCTATTTCATTTTCAGAAAGTTACAATTCATATTCAGAATTTCCATTTCATATTCACAAAGTTACAATTCATATTCAGCATTCCCCTTCATATTCAGAAAGTTACAACTCATATTCAGAATTTCCATTTAATATTCAGAAAATTTCAATTAATTTTCAGAAAGTTTCAACTGATATTCAGAAAGCTACAATTGATATTCAGAAAGTTACAATTCATATTCACAATTTCCATTTAATATTCAGATAATTACAATTCATATTCAGAATTTCCATTTCATATTCAGAAAGTTAAAATTCATATTCAGAATTTCCATTTAATATTCAGAAAATTACAATTCATATTCAGAATTTTCTTTTCATATTCAGAAAACTACAAATAATATTCACAAAATTACAATTCATATTCAGAATTTTCATTTCATATTCAGAAAATCAAATTTCATATTCAGAATTTCCATTTCATTTTCAGAAAGTTACAATTCATATTCAGAATACTACAATTCATATTCAGAATTTCCATTTCATATTCAGAAAGTTACAATTCATATTCAGAATTCCATTTCGTATTCAGAAAGTTACAATTCATATTCAGAATTCCCCTTCATATTCCGAAAGTTACAATTCATATTCAGAATTTCCATTTAATATTCAGAAAATTTCAATTCATATTCAGAAAGTTTCAACAGATATTCAGAAAGTTACAATTCATATTCAGAATTTCATTAAATATTCAGAAAATTGCAATTCATATTCAGAATTTCCGTTTCATATTCAGAAAATCAAATTTCATATTCAGAATTTCAATTTCATTTTCAGAAAGTTACAATTCATATTCAGGATATTACAATTCATATTCAGAATTTCCATTTCATATTCAGAAAGTTACAATTCATATTCAGAATTCCCCTTCGTATTCAGAAAGTTACAATTCATATCCAGAATTTCCATTTAATATTCAGATAATTACATTTCATATTCAGAATTTCCATTTCATATTCAGAAAATCACATTTCATATTCAGAATTTTCATTTCATTTTCAGAAAGTTACAATTCATATTCAAAATATTTCAATTCATATTCAGAATTTCTATTTCATATTCAGAAAGTTACAATTAATATTCAGAATTCCATTTCATATTCAGGAAATCACATTTCGTATTCAGAATTTCCATTTCATTTTCAGAAAGTTAAAATTTATATTCAGAATTTCCATTTCATATTCAGAAAGTTACAACTGATATTCAGAAAGCTACAATTGATATTCAGAAAGTTACAATTCATATTCACAATTTGCATTTAATATTCAGATAATTACAATTCATATTCCGCATTTCCATTTCATATTTATAAAATCACATTTCACATTCAGAATTTCCATTTTATTTTCAGAAATTTACAATTCATATTCAGAATTTCCATTTCATATTCAGAAAATCACATTTCATATACAGAATTTCCATTTCATTTTCAGAAATTTACAATTCATATTCAGGATTTCCATCTCATGTTCAGAAAGTTACAATTCATATTCAGAATTCCCCTTCATATTCAGAAAGTTACAACTCATATTCAGAATTTCCATTTCATATTCAGAAAGTTACAATTAATATTCAGAATTGCATTTCATATTTAGAAAATCACATTTCATATTCAGAATTTCCATTTCATTTTCAGAAATTTACAATTCATATTCAGAATTTCCATTTCATATTTAGAAAATCACATTTCATATTCAGAATTTCCATTTCATTTTCATAAAGTTACAATTGATATTCAGAATTTTACAATTCATATTCAGAATTTCCATTTCATGTTCAGAAAGTTAAAATTCATATTCAGAATTCCCCTTCATATTCAGAAAGTTACAACTCATATTCAGAATTTCCATTTCATATTCAGAAAGTTACAATTAATATTCAGAATATTACAATTCATATTCAAAATTTCCATTTCATATTCAGAAAGTTACAATTCATATTCAGAATTCCATTTCATATTCAGAATTTTCATTTCATTTTCAGAAAGTTACAATTTATATTCAGAATATTACAATTAATATTCAGAATTTCCATTTCATATTCAGAAAGTTACAATTCATATTAAGAATTCCATTTCATACTCAGAAAATCACATTTCATATTCAGAATTTTCATTTCATTTTCAGAAAGTTACAATTCATATTCAGAATATTACAATTCATATTCAGAATTTCCATTTGATATTCAGAAAGTTACAATTAATATTCAGAATTCAATTTCATATTCAGAAAATCACATTTCGTATTCAGAATTTCTATTTCATTTTCAGAAAGTTACAATTCATATTCAGAATTTCCATTTCATATTCACAAAATTACAATTCATATTCAGCATTCCCCTTCATATTCAGAAAGTTACAACTCATATTCAGAATTTCCATTTAATATTCAGAAAATTTCAATTCATTTTCAGAAAGTTTCAACTGATATTCAGAAAGCTACAATTGATATTCAGAAAGTTACAATTCATATTCAAAATTTCCATTTAATATTCAGATAATTACAATTCATATTCAGAATTTCCATTTCATATTCAGAAAGTTAAAATTCATATTCAGAATTTCCATTTAATATTCAGAAAATTACAATTCATATTCAGAATTTTCTTTTCATATTCAGAAAACTACAAATAATATTCACAAAATTACAATTCATATTCAGAATTTTCATTTCATATTCAGAAAATCAAATTTCATATTCAGAATTTCCATTTCATTTTCAGAAAGTTACAATTCATATTCAGAATACTGCAATTCATATTCAGAATTTCCATTTCATATTCAGAAAGTTACAATTCATATTCAGAATTCCATTTCGTATTCAGAAAGTTACAATTCATATTCAGAATTCCCCTTCATATTCCGAAAGTTACAATTCATATTCAGAATTTCCATTTAATATTCAGAAAATTTCAATTCATATTCAGAAAGTTTCAACAGATATTCAGAAAGTTACAATTCATATTCAGAATTTCATTTAATATTCAGAAAATTGCAATTCATATTCAGAATTTCCGTTTCATATTCAGAAAATCAAATTTCATATTCAGAATTTCAATTTCATTTTCAGAAAGTTACAATTCATATTCAGAATATTACAATTCATATTCAGAATTTCCATTTCATATTCAGAATATTACAATTCATATTCAGAATTCCATTTCATATTCAGAAAATCACATTTCATATTCAGAATTTCATTTCATTTGCAGAAAGTTACAATTCATATTCAGAATTTCCATTTCATGTTCAGAAAGTTACAATTCATATTCACAATTCCCCTTCATATTCAGAAAGTTACAACTCATATTCAGAATTTCCATTGTGAGGACCCAAATCCACCGGCTTTGGGGCCCACACATTCGAACCTAGATAATCTACAATTAAAAATTATATATCATTTTTCGAAACACCCTAATATAAATGACAATGAATTTATATCAGTGTATATAGCATGTAAAACGTATAAACCTGAATTTATATTTATATATTTTTTATATGAATTTACACACATAAAAAAATAATTTTTCTGAAACAGCCTAATATACACTTATATATTTATTATTTCGCAAAAACATAATTTGCTCTGCCCGCATACGCAAATATTTTGGTTGGATATTATATTTTGCATAGAGATCAAACGGAAAAAACTTTGGCTTTGCATTGAGATCAACGGACCTGCTGGAATTCTAAACAACGATGGGAATACAGCAACGCAATAAGCAACACACATAAGCTCCCACTGCAAGAGCACCAAAACCGTACAAACATACGTATACAAAGAAATTGCAACCAAGCACAACAGGCATTTTAGCGAACCGTCAAGGCGGACATCGCACAAAGAGGAAGCAAAAAACAAAGCAATGTTCTAGAAAGACGTCACCTCGGAACACCAACAACACATCATGGGCACTAGGCAGCCATAAATACTACACTTGCAAGTTACTTACGAATCTTACTTACTTACTATCACCAACTCCATTTGCCACCGCCACCAGATCGCCACCACAATAAAGTGCCACCACCGTATCCGCAGCAGCTATATACATACCTCCAGGAAAGGAAAGGTGAAATGTACATTAACCACAGCTCCGCAGCCAGTGGTCCTTCGACGCCACTATAGGAACCAGCTACACAAAAATATAAGTACCCTTTGTAAACCTCAGTATTAAATGAAATATAATACACCCCACATCACGGAAAATATATACCTAGAAACGAAAACTTAAGGCAATTTTGATTCTCGAGGATTATTGCTTCCCACCAAAAATTCTCATTTCCCGCAAAAAATTGTATACCCCATTTCGTATATATATATATACTGTCATGAAAGTGTATCAGTGTTCGTTTTAAAAATGGACAATGTTAGGACAAACCCTATTAATTTTTGGGTCTCTTCTGAGCTGCAATAGACGTGCAAGTTTTCCTTGCCAAACTAATGGGCGAACAGGTCGGCTTTCCGAAAATGCTTTTTATCTGTTGCTATAATAGGCCAGTCGTTTAAGGGTTTGACCACGGAATTTGAGATAAGAGGCTGAAAACTTGTATACGCCTTTATTTTGGCATTGTAAAGCTGTCATTAAAAATCACAACAAATCGCATGTTCGCTTCTCGCGAAATTTCGTCTTTCGCAAATATCTCGCTTCCTATGGCTTACTCGCGTTATACGCTCATTACGAAGTTGGACACCATGAACTTCTCCACAAGTCCAACCTGAAGTATTTTTCCGTGGGCTCAACCATTTCTGAGTTAGAGAGCGGAAAACGCGAGCAGTCGCCGAGACTTTACATCGAACTAGACCAGAGATTAATTTAGCGAATTCGTTCAAATTTTGTATTTGGACTAAGACAATTCATATTCACAATTTCCATTTAATATTCAGATAATTACAATTCATATTCCGCATTTCCATTTCATATTTAGAAAATCACATTTCATATTCAGAATTTCCATTTCATTTTCAGAAAGTTACAATTCATATTACGAATTCCATTTCATATTCAGAAAATCACATTTCATATGCAGAATTTTCATTTCATTTTCAGAAAGTTACAATTCATATTCAGAATATTACAATTCATATTCAGAATTTCCATTTCATATTCAGAAAGTTACAATTAATGTTCAAAATTCCATTTCATATTCAGAAAATCACATTTCGTATTCAGAATTTCTATTTAATTTTCAGAAAGTTACAATTCATATTCAGAATTTCCATTTCATATTCAGAAAGTTACAATTCATATTCAGCATTCCCCTTCATATTCAGAAAGTTACAACTCATATTCAGAATTTCCATTTAATATTCAGAAAATTTCAATTCATTTTCAGAAAGTTTCAACTGATATTCAGAAAGCTACAATTGATATTCAGAAAGTTACAATTCATATTCACAATTTCCATTTAATATTCAGATAATTACAATTCATATTCAGAATTTCCATTTCATATTCAGAAAGTTACAATTCATATTCATAATTCCCCTTCGTATTCAGAAAGTTACATTTCCTACTCAGAATTTCCATTTAATATTCAGAAAATTACAATTCATATTCACAATTTCCATTTCATATTCAGAAAACTACAAATAATATTCACAAAATTACAATTCATTTTCAGAAAGTTACAATTCATATTCAGAATACTACAATTCATATTCAGAATTTCCATTTCATATTCAGAAAGTTACAACTCATATTCAGAATTCCATTTCATATTCAAAAAGTTACAATTCATATTCAGAATTCTCCTTCATATTCCGAAAGTTACAATTCATATTCAGAATTTCCATTTAATATTCAGAAAATTTCAATTCATATTCAGAAAGTTTCAAATGATATTCAGAAAATTACAATTCATATTCAGAATTTCATTTAATATTCAGAAAATTGCAATTCATATTCAGAATTTCCGTTTCATATTCAGAAAATCACATTTCAAAATCAGAATTTCAATTTCATTTTCAGAAAGTTACAACTCATATTCAGAATATTACAATTGATATTCAGAATTTCTATTTCATATTCAGAAAGTTACAATTCATATTCAGAATTTCCAATTAATATTCAGAAAATTACAATTCATATTCAGAATTTCCATTTCATATTCAGAAAATCACATTTCATATTCAGAATTTTCATTTCATTTTCAGAAAGTTACAATTCATATTCAGAATATTTCAATTCATATTCAGAATTTCCATTTCATATTCAGAAATCCATTTCATATTCAGAAAATCACATTTCGTATTCAGAATTTCCATTTCATTTTCAGAAAGTTACAATTCATATTCAGAATTTCCATTTCATATTCAGAAAGTTACAATTCATATTCAGGATTCCCCTTCATATTCAGAAAGTTACAACTCATATTCAGAATTTCCATTTAATATTCAGAAAATTTCAAATCATATTCAGAAAGTTTCAACTGATATTCAGAAAGCTACAATTGATATTCAGAAAGTTACAATACAGATTCACAATTTCCATTTAATATTCAGATAATTACAATTCATATTCCGCATTCCATTTCATATTTAGAAAATCACATTTCATATTCAGAATTTCCATTTCATTTTCAGAAATTTACAATTCATATTCAGAATTTCCATTTCATATTCAGAAAATTATATTTCATATTCAGAATTTCCATTTCATTTTCATAAAGTTACAATTCATATTCTGAATATTACAATTCATATTCAGAAAGTAACAATTCATATTCGGAATTCCATTTCATATTCAGAAAATCACATTTCATATTCAGAATTTCCATTTCATTTGCAGAAAATTACAATTCATATTCAGAATTTCCATTTCATGTTCAGAAAGTTACAATTCCTATTCAGAACTCCCCTTCATACTCAGAAAGTTACAACTCATAATCAGAATTTCCATTGTGAGGACCCAAATCCACCGGCTTTGGGGCCCACACATTCGAACCCAGATAATCTACAATTACAAATTATATATCATTTTTCGAAACACCCTAATGTACATGACAATGAATTTATATTAGTGTATATAGCATGTAAAACATATAAACCTGAATTATATAAATTGAATTTACACACATAAAATAATCATTTTTCTGAAACACCTTAATATACACTTATATATTTATTATTTCTCTGCCCGCTTACGGCAAATACTTTGGTTGGATATTATATTTTGCATAGAGATCAAACGGAAAAAACTTTGGCTTTGCATTGAGATCAACGAACCTGCTGGAATTCTAAACATCGATGGGAATACAGCAACGCAATAAGCAACACACATAAGCTCCCACTGCAAGAGCACAAAAAACGTACAAACATACGTATACAAAGAAATTGCAACCAAGCCCAACAGGCATTTTAGCGAACCGTCAAGGCGGACATCGCGCAAAGAGGAAGCAAAAAACAATGCAATGTACTAGAAAGACGTCACCTCGGCATACCAACAACACATCATGGGCACTAGGCAGCCATAAACATTACACTTGCAAGTTACTTACGAATCTTACTTACTTACTATCACCAACTCCCCGCGAATTCGTTAAAATTTTGTATTTGGACTAAAACTGGGGTAGCCAGCAACAGGGAATACAAATTTTGAAACAAAAAATTCACTTTTACATAAAAAATGCAGTGAAAATAAATTCTACTTTTTATTGTGCGCTCCACTATTTACTATGGCTCATAGCAAGTAAAAAAAAAAATATTTGTGCCTATTAAATTTTTTAAAAAGATGATATTAATTATGACCCGATTTGATCTTTTTTGTCAGACGCTATTGCCATTGTATGCAGATTATTTCTATAAAATTTTTCGACGATACCTCAATTATTACCGGAGTTACAGCTCCCAAATTTTGGCGAAAAACTAAGTCACCAAGAGGAGGAGCCACGGCTATTTTTCAAAATTTTTATTCCCTATTGCTGGATACCCCAGTTTTAGTCCAAATACAAAATTTGAATGAATTCGCTCCATTAATCTCCGGTCTAGATCGATGTAATGTTTCGGCGACTGCACGCGCTGTTTAGTTTAACCACGAAATATTTTAAACTTTACATTTAATACTGTTGGGGAGTACGAAGCTCATCGAGTGCAACCCTGTAAAATATACATTCCTCACTACTTAATAATACATAAATGTACATGAGCATTAATATTGCAACCCTATTTTTATTTGTGAAATACTCTTTAACTTCCTGTTCTTTTCCAATCTTCTTGAAATAAAGTACGTAAGAAATCACAGGTTATGGGCCCAGCCCTAACTAAAGCGCGATAAATTTAACTTTATAAATTTAAAAAAGAACAAGAGAAGAAATTAGGTGTGATGAGTTATAAATAACGAGAAGTACATCTAATTCGAGTAACCATGTCGACCACATCTGTTAAGATTGATCCGCTAAACGCGGATAACTACGACACCAGGAAATTACACATGCATACATACCCACAATGATGGAATCTTAGAAGGTAGCGCATTGCGCATGTAAACATTATTTTAAAAGCTATTTTGAAGGCAATTTTGAACTAGTGAACGCACAATCTTATGTGTGTGAATTGTGCATACCCACATACATACCTAGTCATTTGAACGGCAAACGGCTGAAAAGCAGAAGTGTGAAAAAGTTGTTTTCCAAGTGCGTCTTCCAAGAATTAAAAATACAACGAATAAGAAATATTAATAACACTGGATAACAAATTCTAACTTTGTTTCTGCATTAGAGACGCCATTATGAAATACCTTTGTAAATTCACCCCCTGATTCCGAATTTCAAGGTTATTTTTAATTCTATGGTAACGTTTTTGAGATATTAACGAATTACTGTTATTTCAAAAAAAAAAAAAAAAATTGGGTCCACTTACTTATATATAGCTCAAGAACGAATTGGACAATTCCAAAACGGTTTGAAGTTTTTAAAAGGGAATAAAATTTGCTATAAACTGTGCATACAACACTTTTTGTGTGGCCCTGTAGATTCAAAGATAACGAACAATCATTACGGATTTTAAAATTTTTTTTTGTAAAAATATAAAAAAAATTGTACTTTGAGAGGAAGAATCTCGAAAAATTTTTATTTTTTTGCAGATTTTTTCTCTCTCTAAGCTCTGTTTTATTACAAAAAAAATAAGCTTTCATTCAACAAAACCGATGGACTAATACAAAAGTTATAAGCATTAAAGTAAATATATCCATTCAATACTTAAGTACCCTACTGGTACATATCTGTTAGTATTCGCTAACTAACTGACATACAAATACTAACACATATGTATCAGTAGGGTACTTAAGTATTAAATGGATATATTTACTTGAATGCTTATAACTTTTGTAGTAGTCCATCGATTTTGTTGAATAAAAGCTTTCTTTTTTTTGTAATAAAACAGAGCTTCGAGGGAAAACAAAAAAATGTGCAAACACTAACTAACTGATATACGAATACTAAAACATATATACCAGTACCTGGCGGCCACCGTGGTGTGATGGTAGCGTGCTCCCCCTACCACACCGGATGCCTTGGGTTCAAACCCCGCGCAAAGCAACATCAAAAATTTTAGAAATAAGGTTTTTCAATTAGAAGAAAATTTTTCTAAGCGGGTTCGCCCCTCGGCAGTGTTTGGCAAGCGCTCCGGGTGTATTTCTGCAATGAAAAGTTCTCAGTGAGAACTCATCTGCCTTCCAGATGCCGTTCGGAGTCGGCATAAAATCATGTAGGTCCCGTCCGGCCAATTTGTAGGGAAAATATTTTATTTAATAAAACAGAGCTTAGAGAGAAAAAAACAAATCTGCAAAAAATTAAAGAGTTTTCGAGATCCTTCCTCGCCAAGTACACATTTTTTTATATTTATACAAAAAAAAATGGAAAAAATTCGTAATTATTATTCGTTATCTTTGAATATGCAGGGCCTAGCAAAAAGCGTTGTATGGACAGTTTATAGAATTTTATTACCTTTTAAAAGCTGCAAACCGTTTTGGAATTGCTCAATTCGTTCTTGAGATATACATGATTAAGTGGACCCAATTTTTTTTTTTTTGGAAAAAACCGTTATTCGTAAATATCTCAAAAACTTTACCATAGAATTAAAAATAACCTTGATTTTCGAAATCAGAGGGTGATTTTACATAGGAATTTCATAATGGCGTCTCTGGTGCATTTTGGCTGTAAACCAGTATAAGTGAATAACCAGTATAAGTGAGTAACTCGCAGGTATGTACTAAGTTTGTTGATTAAAATGGTTAAAATACTGGTAATTGTTTAAAAACGGTGCATCGCTAATTTTTATCCAAAATCCTTGAATGGGGTATCAAAAGACAGGGTTTGACCTCACAGTTAAGAATCCTAAAGCGAAAATTAAAAATTGTATTTCTATCAAGTGATATTTGCAAAAGAGGTTGAAGATTTCCATGTGGTTGTAGTAATTGGTTGGTGTAATTCTTGTCCACAGAGAAAAAAGTTGCGAAGAAAGTGTTTTGTCTGAGTTAGTTTTGATCTCCAAGAAGGTGTTGGACCGGCCATGGTTATTTTTTAAAAGCTCGGCCGAAGGCCACCAATGCAGAAAGGTGTTCTGTTTAAAAAAAGTAAGGGTAATGTTTTACAAAACGGTGCATCAATAATTTTTATCCAAAATCCTTGAATGAGGTATCAAAAGCGGGTCACAGTTAATAGTCCGAAAGAGAAAATTAAAAATTGTATTTCTGTAAAGATATATTTGCAAAAGAGGTTGAGGATTTCCATAAGGTTGTTGTAATTGGTTCGTGTAGTTGTTGTGCACAGAGAAAAAAGTTGTGTAGAAAGTGTTTTGACTGAATTAGTTTTGATCCACAAGGTGTTGGACCGGCCAGGGTTATTTTTTAAAAGCGCGGCCAAAGGCCGCCAATGCAGAAGGGTGTTCTGTTCAAAAAAAGTATGGATCGGGCCCCCGATTTTAGACCCTCTCCGGAACTTTTTCCGGTTTGTGCAAATAACGGTTTCGGATTCTGGAATCAGAAGTCAAAACGCGTCTTTCGACACCACATTCAACGATTTTTGATAAGAATTAGTAATGCACCGTTTTGTAAAAAGAAAAAATGCAAAATTATTTTACCTGGAATAAGTTTTACGAATATGTTGTAAATTAGCTGTGCAGTGTTAAACTGATTTTTTTCATATGTATTTAATTAGCGAGCTTTGCTCATATTGCTTTATACAATGGTTTTTGTAAGTGATATTAGAGAAAAATTGTAAGTTTACAAACGGTGATGGTTACTAGGACATGTTTCTGAATTTCACTTCTTCATCAGCTAGCTTTTTCGGAACCTGAGCGTTGAACTCGAATCTCCAACATTCATATCAGTGCAAAGGCTGATCCTTTAGCTGCTGAGCCATATGAACGTCCCGTTGTTCGCTGTACAATTGGTCTCTAAGAGTTACCTTTTTGTTTATATTCCTTTTGATCACCATGTAGGCACATACACTCTGTATGTAGTTTATTCCTAATGGTGTAGATATGATTTTTAGGCGCGCTTTTTGAAAGCTTAGTAACATTTGTTCGGATTTTTACAGTATTTGTTTTTAATACTTCCGCTGTTACTATTATATCAATATGATCACATGTATTTAATTAGCGAGCTTTGCTCATATTGCTTTATACAATGGCTTTTGTAATTGATATTAGAGAAAAATTGTAAGTTTACAAACGGCGATGGTTACTAGGACATGTTTCTGAATTTCACTTCTTCATCAGCTAGCTTTTTCGGGAGCTGAGCGTTGAACTTGAATCTCCAATATTCATATCAGTGCAAAGGATAATGCCTTTAACTGCTGAGCCATATGAATGTCCCGTTTTTCGCTGTACAATTGGTCTCTAAGAGTTGCCTTTTTCTCTAATATCAATTACAAAAACCATTGTATAAAGCAATATGAGCAAAGCTCGCTAATTAAATACATATGATCATATTGATATAATAGTAACAGCGGAAGTATTAAAAACAAGTACTGTAAAAATCTGAACAAATGTTACTAAGCTTTCAAAAAGCGCGTAAAATCATATCCACACCATTAAGAATAAACTACATACAGAGTGTATGTGCCTACATGGTGGTCAAAAGGAATATAAACAATAATCTTTTTAAAAAAATTTGGTATGGTAATGCTAACTTTAGGCGGAAGTTAGCATACCACTGCACCTTTTTCAGCTTATGTTTAGAAAGTTTCAATTCATATACAGAAAACTACAAATAATATTCAGAAAATTACAATTCATATTCAGAATTTTCATTTCATATTCAGAAAATCAAATTTCATTTTCAGAATTTCCATTCCATTTTCAGAAAGTTACAATTCATATTCAGAATACTACAATTGATATTCAGAATTTCCATTTCATATTCAGAAAGTTACAACTCATATTCAGAATTCCATTTCATATACAGAAAGTTACAATTCATATTCAGAATTCCCCTTCATATTTCGAAAGTTACAATTCATATTCAGAATTTCCATTTAATATTCAGAAAATTTCAATTCATATTCAGAAAGTTTCAACTGATATTCAGAAAGTTACAATTCATATTCAGAATTTCATTTAATATTCAGAAAATTACAATTCATATTCAGAATTTCCATTTCATATTCAGAATATCACATATCATATTCAGAATTTCAATTTCATTTTCAGAAAGTTACAATTCATATTCAGAATATTACAATTCATATTCAGAATTTCCATTTCATATTCAGAAAGTTACAATTCATATTCAGAATTCCCCTTCGCATTCAGAAAGTTAAAATTCATATTCAGAATTTCCATTTAATATTCAGAAAATTACAATTCATATTCAGAATTTCCATTTCATATTCAGAAAATCACATTTCATATCCAGAATTTTCATTTCATTTTCAGAAAGTTACAATTCATATTCAGAATATTACAATTCATATTCAGAATTTCCATTTCACATTCAGAATTTCCATTTCAACTTCAGAAATTTACAATTAATATTCAGAATTCCATTTCATATTCAGAAAATCACATTTCGTATTCAGAATTTCCATTTCATTTTCAGAAAGTTACAATTCATATTCAGAATTTCCATTTCATATTCAGAAAGTTACAATTCATATTCAGCATTCCCCTTCATATTCAGAAAGTTACAACTCGTATTCAGAATTTCCATTTAATATTCAGAAAATTTCAATTCATATTCAGAAAGTTTCAACTGATATTCAGAAAGCTACAATTGATATTCAGAAAGTTACAATACATATTCACAATTTCCATTTAATATTCAGATAATTACAATTCATATTCCGCATTTCCATTTCATATTTAGAAAATCACATTTCATATTCAGAATTTCCATTTCTTTTTCAGAAATTTACAATTCATATTCAGAATTTCCATTTCATATTCAGAAAATTATATTTCATATTCAGAATTTCCATTTCATTTTCATAAAGTTACAATTCATATTCTGAATATTACAATTCATATTCAGAAAGTAACAATTCATATTCGGAATTCCATTTAATATTCAGAAAATCACATTTCATATTCAGAATTTCCATTTCATTTGCAGAAAGTTACAATTCATATTTAGAATTTCCATTTCATGTTCAGAAAGTTACAATTCATATTCAGAACTCCCCTTCATACTCAGAAAGTTACAACTCATAATCAGAATTTCTATTGTGAGGACCCAAATGCACTGGCTTTGGGGCCCACACATTCGAAGCCAGATAATCTACAATTACAAATTATATATCATTTTTCGAAACACCCTAATGTACATGACAATGAATTTATATCAGTGTATATAGCATGTAAAACATATAAACCTGAATTATATAAATTGAATTTACACACATAAAATAATCATTTTTCTGAAACACCTTAATATACACTTATATATTTATTATTTCGCAAAAACATAATTTTCTCTGCCCGCTTACGGCAAATACTTTGGTTGGATATTATATTTTGCATAGAGATCAAACGGAAAAAACTTTGGCTTTGCATTGAGATCAACGAACCTGCTGGAATTCTAAACATCGATGGGAATACAGCAACGCAATAAGCAACACACATAAGCTCCCACTGCAAGAGCACAAAAAACGTACAAACATACGTATACAAAGAAATTGCAACCAAGCCCAACAGGCATTTTAGCGAACCGTCAAGGCGGACATCGCGCAAAGAGGAAGCAAAAAACAATGCAATGTACTAGAAAGACGTCACCTCGGCATACCAACAACACATCATGGGCACTAGGCAGCCATAAACATTACACTTGCAAGTTACTTACGAATCTTACTTACTTACTATCACCAACTCAATTTGCCACCGCCACCAGATCGCCACCACATTAAAGTGCCACCACATACCTCCAGGAAAGAAGAGGTGAAATGTAAATTAACAACAGCCCCGCAGCCAGTGGTCCTTCGACGCCACTATAGGAACCAGCTACACAAAAATATAATTACCCTTTGTAAACCGTGAGTATTAAATGAAATATAATACACCCCATCACGGAAAATATATACCCAGAAACGAAAAATTAAGGCAATTTTAATTCTCGAGGATTATTGCTACGCCTTTATTTTAGCATTGTAAAGCTGTAATTAAAAGTCACAACAAATCGTATGTTCGCTTCTTGAGATATTCGAGGTCGAAGGTCGCGGAATTTCGTCTTTCGCAAATATCTCGCTTCCTATGGCTTACTCGCGTTTTACGCTCATTGCGAAGTTGGACATCATGAAGTTCTCCACAAGTCTAACCTGAAGTATTTTTCCGTAAGCTCAACCATTTCTGAGTTAGAGAGCGGAAAGAGAAAGCAGTCGCCGAGACTTTACATTGACCTAGACCAGAGATTAATTTAGCGAATTCGTTAAAATTTTGTATTTGGACTAAAACTGGGGTAGCCAGCAACAGGGAATACAAATTTTGAAACAAAAAATTCACTTTTACATAAAAAATGCAGTGAAAATAAATTCAACTTTTTATTGTGCGCTCCACTATTTACTATGGCTCGTAGCAAGTAAAAAAAATATTTGTGCCTATTAAATTTTTTAAAAAGATGATATTGATTATGACCCGATTTGATCTTTTTTGTCAGACGCTATTGCCATTGCATGCAGATTATTTCTATAAAATTTTTCGACGATACCTCAATTATTACCGGAGTTACAGCTCCCAAATTTTGGCGAAAAACTAAGTCACCAAGGGGAGGAGCCACGGTTATTTTTCAAAATTTTTATTCCCTATCGCTGGATACCCCAGTTTTAGTCCAAATACAAAATTTGAATGAATTCGCTCCATTAATCTCCGGTCTAGATCGATGTAATGTTTCGGCGACTGCCCGCGCTGTTTAGTTTAACCACGAAATATTTGAAACTTTACATTTAATACTGTTGGAGAGTACGAAGCTCATCGAGTGCAACCCTGTAAAATATACATTCCTCACTACTTAATAATACATAAATGTACATGAGCATTAATATTGCAGCCCTATTTTGATTTGTGAAATACTCTTTAACTTCCTGTTCTTTTCCAATCTTCTTGAAATAAAGTACGTAAGAAATCACAGGTTATGGGCCCAGCCCTAACTAAAGCGCGATAAATTTAACTTTATAAATTTAAAAAAGAACAAGAGGAGAAATTCGGTGTGACGAGTTATAAATAACGAGAAGTGCATCTAATTCGAGTAACCATGTCGACCACATCTGTTAAAATTGATCTGCTAAACGCGGATAACTACGACACCTGTAAATTACACATGCGGGCAGTTCTAATAAAAGGAGTTATGCATCAGGTTCGATACCATGTCCAAGCGATGAAAGTGCAGGAAAATGGAAAGAGTTTGATCAGAAAGCATGCGCCGATATAACGCTTTCAATATCTCCATCAGAATTAAGATTAATCTCCGAATGTGAAACTTCGTATGAAATGTGGAAAAAATTGGAGTCTACATTTCAGTCAAAAGGGCCTGTGCGAAAAGCCACCCTATTAAAACGCATCGCACTTGCACGCTTGAAGGAAGGCGATAACATACGTGATCATTTGATCGAGTTTTTTCACGCAGTTAGCAAGCTAAAAGAAATAAATGTCACGGTTGGTGACGATTTATTGACAATTCTGCTGCTTTACAGTTTTCCTGAATCTTTTGAAACATTTCGTTGCGTTCTGGAAACTCGCGATGAGTTGCCCAAACCAGATGTTCTTAGAGTAAAAATTCTAGAAGAACAGCAATCAAGAAAATCAAAGGCGGCAACTGCAGCACAAAACGTATTAATTGCACATTCGAAGTATAGAAATACAAATAGGCAGGCTGGCAACGTTCACAGCACTGACAAGCGAAAAGCAAATTCAGTTGAGAAAGAAAGACTTGACAAACGCACTTGTTATAAGTGCGGCTAAGTTGGTCATATTTCTCGAAACTGCCGATCAAAACAAAATCCAAAATCTGCAAGTTCGAGTACACGACGATTAAATGAGAAAAACACAGAAAAAACTATGCTGGTGGAATCTGCATTTCTATTGAACAACACAAGAAACGATTATTGGTGTTTGGACAGTGGATGCTTATCACATATGTGCGCAAACAAAAGCAATTTCAACAATTTCAAAGAAATAAGCAAGACGCTGGATTTAGCTAACAATGACACAGCGAAAATCACAGGCATCGGCGACGTCAAGGTAGTCGACGAAGAGGGACATGAGGAACGTATAAATTTTGAAAAGGTGTTGTATGTAAATGAATTGAGAACAAATTTGCTGTCCGTATCAAAAATTACAGATAGAGGATATGAAGTAACATTTCGTCGTGGTGAGGCGACCATCACACTGAATGGCGAATCAGTGCTCACAGCAACACGCATTGGCGACCTCTACTATATTAAAAGCACACAAACAACAGCAAGCATAGCAGAAACGAAACTTGATTTATACACATGGCTAGTTCGAATGGGGCACCTCAACGAAAAGGACTTAAAGCGAGCGCTCAGTATGTTAAACGGTATGCATTTTGACGCGAAAGAAAAGCTACAAACTTGTGAAGTTTGCGTTAGCGAGAAGCAAGCACAAGAAAGTTTTCCGAAGCAAAATGAAAAGCATACTACACAATTGCTCGAAATCATACATAGCGACGTGTGTGGGCCAATGCGAACTTGTTCTCACTCCGGTGCAAGGTACTTTGTTACATTTACCGACGATTTTTCTCGGTACAGCGAAGTTTATTTTATAAAACACAAGTCGCAAATATTAAATACGTTCAAAAATTTTACGAACTCGGTTCAAAATTTTACTGGAAAAAAGATTAAAATGCTACAATCTGACAACGGATTAGAATATATTAACAATGATTTTAACAATTACTTAAACGAATGTGGCATAAGGCGGCGATTGACGGCACCATATACGCCACAACAAAATGGCATTGCCGAAAGAAAAAACAGAACATTATTAGAAATGGCAAGGTGTATGTTAAAGCAGGCATGCTTACCTCCGATTTTATGGGCTGAAGCTATTAATGCGGCCAACTATATTAGAAATAGGTGTCCAACCAAGGTCATTAAAAATAAAGTTCCTTTAAATGTTTGGTCAGGTAAAACCCCCACCGTAATACACGGTCGGAAGAGTCTATTCTGGTCGGGTACTCAAATGAAGCAAAAGCTTATCGTTTATGGTCACCTAAAAAACGTAAAATCTTGATAAGTCGCGACGTAAATTTTTTAAATGAAATGTTTTATAAGCAAATTGACGAAAAGTCAGATAAAATAGAAATTGAATTACACACATCAGTAAACGTTGATGGTATCGAAGATGAAGAAGCTTCTGAAGAATCTGAAAACGAACGCAAAAACGAAGATACATCGAAAAATGGTAGAGGTAGACCTAAACTACACAGAACGGGAAAGCGGGGTCGACCGAAGAAAATACACCAGCTATCGACGAATACCAAAAATAAAGAAGATAACAATGAATCAGACTCTAATGTTGAATACGAGGATTGCGAATTTGCCAACTTAGCTATGGCCTATGATCCCGAAACGATCAACGAAGCAATAAATGGCGAAGAAGGTTCTTTATGGCTCCAAGCCCTCGAAAACGAATTTATGGCACAGTTACTTAATAAGACATAGGACATTGTTGAACGACCTGCTCTACGAAAAATAATTGCCAATCGATTTGTTTTCCGAACAAAGGAAGGAAATGTAAAGAAAGCACGTCTAGTGGCAAAAGGCTGCTCACAACGTCCAGGAGAGGATTACAACGTTACTTATTCGCCAGTTACGTGACTGACATCCATCAGTCTAAACGGCGATTTAGAGCAAGACGTATTTATGGAAATCCCACAATGTTTAAGTAATATCCTCAAAAAGGTAATGTCAGGTAAGCATATAAATGTTGATGAAGCAAAGGCTAAAATTATTAGAAACACTGCTAAAGAGTGAACAAATTCGATGGTAAATTGTGCAAATCCTGTGTGTAGATTACGAAAATCTTTATATGGTTTACGACAATCTGGCTTCCAATGGTATCAAAAACTAACTAAAAAATTACGCGAAATGGGTTTTAAAGCATCTGCGTGTGATCCATGCTTTTTCATTATGAACAAAGATTCAAAAACTATGCTAATGTCAATTTATGTTGATGATTTATTAATAGCCACAGACGAAAAATATGGCTTCAAGAAGTTAAAAACTCTCTTGCTAAAAGTCTTGAGATGAAAGACCTAGGTCCAGTCAAAACATGTTTGGGCATAAATTTCAACCAAGATCTTAAGAGAAATACTTTATACTTAAATCAAAGTGAATATGCAGAAGGAATTTTAAAGAAATTTCGAATGCAGGACTGTAAACCAGTTAAAACTCCATTGGAATCAAACCAGAAACTGAAAACCGGCAAAACCTGATATAACCGAAGTGCAAAAATACCCGTATCAAAGTTTGATCGGAGCTTTATTATATCTAGCTGTGACGACAAGACCTGATATTGCTTTCGCTGTTAATTTCTTAAGCCAGTTCAATTCTAATTACAACTCCGAGCATTGGCAGTCAGCCAAACGAGTACTAAGATACCTGAAAGGCACTTTACACTATGGCCTAACTTACAAGAAAAGACAAGCTGAAATGTATGCAGCAGCAGATGCGGATTGGGGCGGAAATCAAACAGACAGGCGTTCGTATTCCGGTTAAGTTTTTATATTAGCTGGAGGTGCAATATCATGGGAAGCACGTAAGCAGAAGACAGTATCCCTATTCAGCACTGAATCCGAGTACATAGCTCTAAGTGAAGCAACGAGAGAGGCGATATACCTTCGAGAAATGCTAAATGAAATCGGAATGCAACAAAAAACCATACAAATATACAACGACAATCAAAGCGCCCAAAAATTAGCAGAAAGCGTTGCATATCATTCACGTACAAAACACATAGACGTTCGTCATCATTTTATTCGTGACATAGTTCGAGACGGAGATATCGTTTTAAAATATATGCGAACCGAAGACATGCCGGCTGATGTTTTAACAAAGGGACTACCTGCGGTAAAACACTACACATGCATCAATAGCATGGGCGTATCGGATGGGAATTTTAAATAATATTGCACTCGTAATCCTTCGAGGGGAGGTGTTGGAGAGTACAAAGCTCATCGAGTGCAACCCTGTAAAATATACATTCCTCGCTACTTAATAATACATAAATGTACATGAGCATTAATATTGCAACCCTATTTTGATTTGTGAATTACTCTTTAACTTCCTGTTCTTTTCCAATCTTCTTGAAATAAAGTACGTAAGAAATCACAAATAACATACAGTTTTTAATGCCTCTCACAATTTTTTCTGTTTTCAATATTCTTTCCCATACTTCCAAAATGCACTCTCGTTCTAAGAAGCATTCATAATCAGTTGTCAAATTCTACATAAACTTTAGGTTACTCAATCGTGCTTCATGCTTCCACCTTGTATAATTTTACCATGAAAAGTATCGAAAACATTTAACGCTTCTATATTTTTGGTGTATACCTAAAGGCCCAACCACAATCGACAATATCGAACAAAAGTATCGAAAACATTTAACGCTTCTATATTTTTGCTATATACCTAAAGGCCCAACCACAATCGACTTTTGCGTTGTTGTGGCGGTGGGTTTACTTTGATGTAACGCACGTTGCAAGTATGCCTGCCACAATGAACGTAAAAAGAAAACTCCAGTTTTAATTTTTTTACATTGAAAGCAATAAAATAAAATTTTTTTTGTCTTGAAAATTGAAATATTTTTGAAAATAAAACAAAATAAAAGTTCAAGTTTTTTGTGAAAGCGCAAGTGAAAATGTAAGTTTTGGAATCTTGTTTTGTTTCTTTGGCGCTGGCGTTGAGTTTTTTGTGGATTATGAACATAGGAATTGGGACGCGTGTGTTCAAATCAGCTGGTGACTCAAAGACAACGCAAAAGTCGATTGTGTTTGCTCCCTAAGTCATTTGAATGGCAAAGGGCTGAAAAGCAGAAGTGCGACAAGTGTTCTTTGTTTTTTCGTCATACAAAGTTTCTAGTTTGTATAATTATAAACAACAAAATAACTAGAAAGTTAACAAAAAGCAAAAATCGATCGTTCTGAGCACCTTTGTAGTTTCATAATCAGGTAACAAAAGGCATATCTGCCTTGGAAATGGCGGACGCTCCGGAATAAAAGGGAAACGTTTAGGTATTTACCCCTCGTTTTTCTTAAATTGCCTGAAATGGTAGAGGGTTTGACAAATAAAGCTGCTCCATTGGAAAAAGCCCACTCCAAATGATAATAAATAAGAAATATTTTCCACAGTTTATTTCTTCCGTTGGCAGTTGTTTTAGTAGATAGGATACTCGTACAAAAAGTGTGGAATAAATCGGACCTTATCTTCTCTATGTAACAAAAGCTAAGTGGGAACCCCCTTCCAGACACCTTTTAACTCCAAAGATTGATGTTGTACTTTCGTCCAGTGTAAAGAGAAAGAAAGAGGAAGTGAAGGAGGAAGAGGGAGAAGAACAAACAAAAGTGAATATTCTTCCGATGTAACTTTTTTAATTTTTCAGTATATTAGTATGCAAATTTAATGCATACACTTTATGAACACTCCAAAGAATAAACAACAAAACATTTCAGTATTTGCTTTTGTTAACTTCGATAAAATCAACTAAAGGTTCAATACATTTGTACAGCTGCCTTAGTTGAAGCAAACAAAAAATATGTCGAATAAACACCCTTTGGTGCAGAGTACAATAAAGATTAAGATATAGAAAAGGCTTATGTCGAACGGTTTTATAGTGAACAACCATTGCGTTTTTGCTAGCCGTCAAAATTGAAGTGTGTATAAAATGCTTTCTTACTTAAAAACATTCGGGCACCTTCATAGTCATAATTAAGTAGGTACTTAACATATTGACAAGATTATTAAAAAAAATCTCCTGGCAGTTTCACTATTAACGCTCAAGGTTATATTTTTTCTTTTCATTCGATGGCTATGTTCGAAATTGTTTCACGATTCGTATACACGCTGGGTTATCAGTTAGGAAATTTCTTAAAGCGCTAGTGGTCGGTAGTCAATTACTTCTAATAATCTCGCCAAATGCAGCGAAGCATGATGCAATAACCAGAAGTGACTGATATCAAATCTCTGTTATCCAACATATGCTTCTGAGTTGCCTGAGATACCCTTTTCAAAAAGACACTTGTTATTTCAGACCTTGTCTTAAAAATAAACTTCACTGTATATGTATAAAGTAGGCAAACTATTTAGTTTAACCACGACATATTTAAAACTTTACATTTAATACCATACAATTATTTAATACCTCTCACAAGTTTTACTGTTTTCAATATTCTTTTCCATACTTCCAAAATGCACTCTCGGTCTAAGAAGCATTCATAATCAGTTGTCAAATTCTAAATAAACTTTAGGTCATTGTAAACCTTACTAAGTAGCGCAAGATAAATGATGCATGATGCATGAAGAACAGACTTGCATTGTATCAAAATACCTTCAATAATTTTGTCAGTAATATACTACAAAAATCTATTATATTGTGCAAGTTAAACCTTAAGCAGATATAAATATTGCCCGTTTTAGCATATATAGCGTTATTCAGTTGTTTTAAAGAGATAATTTTAGTTTTTATTCAAGTTTTTAGTTATTTCGTTTGCTTTTGTCTTAAAGATTGATACAAAGATTGAAGTTGTTTTACTCTTTTCCTTCATTCCATCCCATTCGAAAGCCTTCATCTACTGCCTTCCACTCAATTCGCTACATAACCTCTACTTAAGTTGTGCAACTATATAATGTAAACAATGCTTTAGGTGACTCAATCGTGCTTCATGCTTCCACCTTATATAATTGTGCTTCATGCTTCTACCTTGTATAATTTCACCATGAGTATTCATGATGGAATAATAGAATGTGCCGCATTGCGCATGTAAACATTAGTTCAGCAGTTTTTATTACGTCATTTTCCTTTATCTCTTGGTTTTTCTCTCTTTCTTTCATTCGCTTAAGTAGGCAATTCTGACGCAGTTACGCAGAACGAAGCAATTTTCAACTCGTGAATGCGCAATCTCGAATTGTTATTTGTGAAGAGTATCGAACAAAAGTATCGAAAACATTTTACGCTTCGATATTTTTGCAATATACATACCCATAGTACAGGTCTACAAGTAGGATATGTAGCAGCACGCACACACACAGCCACGCTCACCTGATAAAATGCTTGTTCTTGTTCGTTTTTTTTTTGTGGATGCTATTTGGCACTGTTGTACTTCTTATGTCCAAAAATTGTGTAGTAGCTGCTAACGAAAACTGCGTGAAACTTTTATTGTAAAATTACAAAGAAATATCCTTATTTTCTTTCAAAGGAGCACTTTATTACATCCCTCTTTAAAATCCATATGTTTTGGACAATTTTAATTAACAAATTGTGATACTTTATTACCGGGGACGTTTGCTAAAACATGACCAAAACCGTTGGGGAAGTATTAATAGACGAGTTTTTGCCTCGCTTCCAATAATTCGAATACTTTTTCGCCTCTGGACTATTGATAACAAGACAAAACGCGTCTTTTAATTTCTCCTTCCACATTTTTAAACGGGTTATTGCAGTCGACCTCGGTTTCAAACTGTTTTTAGCGGAGAACTTTTGAACGGGTAGAAAAACTTAGCACCCGTGTTTGTATTCTTAATACGCGTCCTCAGATATCCCAATGCAAGACTTTTGCATAATTTTCTGTAGGACCCATATTTGTAGGTGCACTACATTTTCATACTAAATTCGTTCAAAAAATGTACCATCACAGCAACCCATATCTGATATTCCGCTCCTTTTTTTGTTTCCCTGCGTCGCTTCCAACGACAGCAACCCTGGTAATTTTGACACTTCGTTCAGTGTCAAACGCATGTTCCACGCAGGTTCCACTGAGTTCCACAATAGTTTGACACTTCGGTCAGTGTCAAACTGCAATGTGTTAGAAAGAGAAAGGTGTTGCTTCCTTCTCATACATATCATACTTGTAAACCTGTACCATGTACATACCCACCATGATGGAATTTTAGAAGGTAGCTCATTGCGAATGTAAACATTATTTTAAAGGCTATTTTTACGTAATTTTCGTTTACCTCTTGTTTTTTTCTCTCTTTCTTTCATTTGCTGAAGAAGTCAAGTGTGACATAGATGCACAGAACGAAGCAATTTTGAACTAGTGAATTCAGAATCTTATGTGTGAATTGTGCATACCCACATACATACCTAGTCATTTGAACGGCAAACATCTGAAAAACAGACGTGAGAAAAAGTGTTTTCCAAGTGCGTCTTCCAAGAATTAAAAATACAACGAATAAGAAATATTAATAACACTGGATCACAAATTCCAACTTCTTTTCTGCGCCAGAAACGCCATTATGAAATTCCTATGTAAATTCACCCCCTGATTTCGAATTTTGAGGTTATTTTTAATTCTATGGTAACGTTTTTGAGATATTTAGGAATTACTGTTATTTCAAAAAAAAAAAAAAATTTGATCCACTTAATCATATATATCTCAAGAACGAAAGGTAATAAAATTTGCTATAATGCTTATTTTTTTTGTAATAAAACAGAGCTTCGATGGAAAAAAAAGGCATAAACTAACTAACTAATATACGAATACTAACACATATATACCAGTAGGGTACTTAAGTATTAAATGGATATATTTACTGGAATGATTAAAACTTTTGTATTAATGCATCGATTTTGTTGAATGAATGCTTATTTTTTTTTGTAATAAAACAGAGCTTAGAGAGAAAAAAACAAGGCTGCAAAAAATTAAAAAGTTTTCGAGATCTTTCCTCGCCAAGTACACATTTTTTTATATTTATACAAAAAAAAATGGGAAAAATCCGTAATTATTGTTCGTTATCTGTGAATATGCAGGGCTAAGCAGGAAGTGTTGTATGTACAGTTTATAGAACATTTTATTACCTTTTAAAAGATTCAAACCGTTTTGGAATTGCTCAATTCTTTCTTGAGATATATATGATTAAGTGGACCCAAAATCGTTATTCGTAAGTATCTCAAAAACGTTACCATAGAATTAAAAATAACCTTTATTTTCGAAATCAAAGGGTGATTTTACATAGACATTTCATAATGGCGTCTCTGGTGCATTTTGGCTGTAAACCAGTATAATTAAAGTGAATAACTCACAGCTATGTACTAAGTTTGTTGACTAAATGGTTAGCATACTGGTAATTGTTTACAAAACGGTGCATCGCTTATTTTTATCTAAAATCCTTGAATGGGGTATCAAGAGACGGGGTTTGACCTCGCAGTTAAGAACCCTAAAGCGAAAAATAAAAATTGTATTTCTATCAAGAGATATCTGCAAAAGAGTTATGTTTTAAAAGCGCGGCCGAAGGCCGCCAATGCAGAAAGGTGTTCTGTTTAAAAAAAGTAAGGGTAATGTTTTACAAAACGGTGCATCAATAATTTTTATCCAAAATCCTTGAATGAGGTATCAAAAGACGGGTTTTGACCTCACAGTTAATAGTCCGAAAGAGAAAATTAAAAATTGTATTTCTGTCAAGATATATTTGCAAAAGAACTTGATAATTTCCATAAGGTTGTTGTATTTGGTTGGTGTAGTTGTTGTGCACAGAGAAAAAAGTTGTGAAGAAAGTGTTTTGACTGAATTACTTTTGATCCACAAGAAGGTGTTGGACCGGCCAGGACTATTTTTTAAAAGCGCGGCCGAAGGCCGCCAATGCAGAAGGGTGTTCTGTTCAAAAGAAGTATGGATCGGGCCCCCGATTTTGGACCCTCTTCGGACATTTTTCCGGTTTGTGCAAATAACGCTTTCGGATTTTGGAATCAGAAGTCAAAACGCGTCTTCTGATACCCCATTCAACGATTTTTGATAAAAATTAGTAATGCACCGTTTTGTAAAAAGTTACCCAGAAAAAATCCAAAATTATTTTACGTGGAATAAGTTTTACGAATTGGTTGTATTTTAGTTGTGCAGAGTTAAACTAATTTTTTTTCTTTTTAAACTTCTTCCGCGTGAAGTTAGCATACCACCACACCTTTTTCAGCGTATATTCAGAAAGTTTCAATTCATATTCAGAAAACTACAAATAATATTCAGAAAATTACAATTCATATGCAGAATTTTCATTCCATATTCAGAAAATCAAATTTCATATTCAGAATTTACATTTCATTTTCAGAAAGTTACAATTCATATTCAGAATACCACAATTCATATTCAGAATTTCCATTTCATATTCAGAAAGTTACAATTCATATTCAGAATTCTATTTCATATTCAGAAAGTTACAATTCATATTCAGAATTTCCCTTCATATTCAGAATTTCCATTTAATATTCAGAAAATTTCAATTCATATTCAGAAAGTTTCAGCTGATATTCAGAAAGTTACAATTCCTATTCAGAATTTCATTTAATATACAGAAAATTACAATTCATATTCAGAATTTACATTTCATATTCAGAAAATCACATTTCATATTCAGAATTTCAAATTCATTTTCAGAAAGTTACAATTCATATTCAGAATATTACAATTCATATTCAGAATTTTCATTTCATATTCAGAAAGTTACATGTCATATTCAGAATTTCCATTTAATATTCAGAAAATTACAATTCATATTCAGAATTTCCATTTCATATTCAGAAAATCCCATTTCATATTCAGAATTTTCATTTCATTTTCAGAAAGTTACAATTCATATTCAGAATATTACAATTCATATTCAGAATTTCCATTTCATATTCAGAAAGTTTCAATTAATATTCAGAATTCCATTTCATATTCAGAAAATCACATTTCGTATTCAGAATTCCCATTTCATTTTCAGAAATTTACAATTCATATTCAGAATTTCCATTTCATATTCAGAAAGTTACAATTCATATTCAGCATTCCCCTATATACTCAGAAAGTTACAGTCCATATTCAGAATTTCCATTTAATATTCAGAAAATTTCAATTCATATTCAGAAAGTTTCAACTGATATTCAGAAAGCTACAATTGATATTCAGAAAGTTACAATTCATATTAACAATTTCCATTTAATATTCAGATAATTAATTCATATTCCGCATTTCCATTTCATATTTAGAAAATCACATTTCATATTCAGAATTTCCATTTCGTTTTCAGAAATTTACAATTCATATTCAGAATTTCCATTTCATATTCAGAAAATCACATTTCATATTCAGAATTTCCATTTCATTTTCAGAAAATTACAATTCATATTCAAAATATTACAATTCATATTCAGAATTTCCATTTCATATTCAGAAAGTTACAATTCATATTCAGAATTCCATTTCATATTCAGAAAATCACATTTCATATTCAGAATTTCAATTTCATTTGCAGAAAGTTACAATTCATATTCAGAATTTCCATTTCATGTTACAATTCAAAGTTACAATTCATATTCAGAATTCCCCTTCATATTCAGAAAGTTACAACTCATATTCAGAACTTCCATTGTGAGGACCCAAATCCACCGGGCCAATTACAAATTATATATAATTTTTCGAAACACCCTAATGCATATGAAAATGAATTTATATCAGTGTATATAGCATGTAAAACATATAAACCTGAATTATATAAATTGAATTTTCACACATAAAATAATCATTTTTCTGAAACACCCTAATATACACTTATATATTTATTATTTCCAAAAAACATAATTTTCTCTGCCCGCATACAGCAAATATTTTGGTTGGATATTATATTTTGTATAGAGATCAAACGGAAAAAACTTTGGCTTTGCATTGAGATCAACGAACCTGCTGGAATTCTAAACAACGATGGGAATACAGCAACGCAATAAGCAACACACATAAGCTCCCACTGCAAGAGCACCAAAAACGTACAAAAATACGTATACAAAGATATTGCAACTAAGCACAACAGGCATTGAAGTGAACCGACAAGGCGGACATCACACAAAGAGGAAGCAAACAACAATGCAATGTACGTCACCTCGGCATACCAACAAGACATCATGGGCACTAGGCAGCCATAAACATTACACTTGCAAGTTACTTACGAAGGGCATCCAACTCGTTGACAACAACAAGGCACAATAAGCAGGCAGCAGAGGGAAATCGAAAGTAGCTCTGCTAACCAACTGGAGATGCGTTCCAATGAACTCGCATGCTAGGTGGCAGCCCAGGGGGAATTACTACATATGTAATTCAGAAATAAATATTTATATGCAAGTAAATAATCGAATCTATGGGTATAATAATGCCGTTAGGATACCTTATGTAAATACATATAAGTAAGATTTTTTGTTGCAGGATAACTGTCCACCTGCGCGTGGACAAGTATCAAAGGACGAAAATTTTGCGAATTTGGGTAGTAGCTAGCTAGGTATAGTAGCCTGCTAACGCCTTGTTTAGCGGTAAATAGGACTCCTGGGATTTTTCCATCTCACGAATTCTTTATTTTGGTAAATTTGGGAGTTTTTTCCATCCCCATCATTAGAGGGATTGCGGTGGTTTTTCCACCTCCGCAACATTCAGGAAGAGCAGGGTATTTTTAAGTTTTATACTCGGAGGGGGGAAGTGGTGGTTCTCCACCTCCGCTTTCTTTACGAATAGGTTGAGATTTTAGTTTAAGCGTAGTCCCGGTGAGGGTTTTCCCAACCCCATCGGCGTAGAACCGATGGTAGTTTCCCACCTCCGTCGCCGTAGCTTTAAGTGTAGTTTTGCAATTGGCTTGAATAAAGAGTTTATAACGTTTAAACAACAAACAGGATCTTTCTCTTTAAAAGGAGACTATAGGGATTCTTCTCTCTTCCCACAGGGATCCCGGACGGACTGAGCATACCCCGGCGTAAGGAAAAGTCCGTCATAAATGGTGCCCGAGCAGGGACCCTGAACAAGGAATACACAGAGCCAGAGTACAATCAACAAGAGGATAACAAGTGGTAAAATCACAGTAAGATCACATAGGGGAATAGTTGACGCGCACGATGGGAAAGGTAACCTGGGTATATTACCTCAACCGCAACGAGCTGGTGAAATATACCACGGAGATTAAAGTGGAGAGCATATGGACGGTAGAAGAGCTACGAAAACGCTTGGCGAACTTTATCCAGGCACATGGCAACGACTCAGCGTTTGAGACACGTTTTGAAGAGATAGCTCTTCAGCATACCCAGCCGGTCAGACCACCAACACCAAACAACAACGAATTTGTAGTGCCCGGCGGCAGCGGCCCCGCACCAGAAATCAGACGGCAGATCCAAGAGCAAATTTGTAAACGCCGATATACGCCACGCACCAGCCGGTGACGCACGCCAACGTAATGGACCGAGTACGTAAGTGGGGGTTGAAGTACGACGGCGGTAAGGAGCCACTTAGTTTTATTGATTGGGTGGAGGAGCTGGCCGACAGTTCCGAAGTTGGTCGCGATTCCATCCCACGACCGTTACCTGAGTTGCTGAAGGACTAGGCCTTGGTGTGGTACCGGAACAACAACAGGCAGTGGCAAGAGTGGGAAACCTTCAAGAAGGACTAAAATTTTTCCTGAAATCGAGGTATTTCGAGCAGCTAGATGATGAGATCCGGCAGCGTGTGCAACGAGCAGGTGAGCAGTTTAAAGATTACGTTTTATCGTTACAGGCACTCATGCGTCACGCTGACTACAACGGCGAGAAGAAGCTGAACCGGATTTACAGAAATTGTCGACGAGAGTATCAGCTTTACATCAAACGGAGCGAGTTCACCAGTCTAAAGGAACTGGTAAGCATGGCCGAGGACTACGAGAACATCATGGCGGAGAAAGACCGCTGAGGCCAGCGGCGAAACCTTTTGTGCCGCGATGGCCAGCCGAACATTATCACTATGTGCACGAAGATGAGAGACAAGGAGATCGGAGAGCGGAGGCGCAACGACAAACGAGCACGCCAGAGCATGCGACGATACCACACCAAGGGCCCATCGATCCACGGAACGCATGCAGGAGATGCGGGGAAAGCGGACACTACGCACATGGGTGTCATAACGAACGAAGAGATTTCTGCTGGCAGTGTTGCCGAGTAGGTATACTAACGCGTGACTGCTGTCGTGGACAGCAGAGAAACGGGCAGAGCCCCATTGGTACAGAGGGCGTGGCGTATCAACAAACCCAACCTCGTACTCAGTAAGCACATTTAGGAAGACCCAAGGGCGAATCTTGGCTGCAGTAACCCTGGATGGAGAAGAAGTCATGGCGTCGGTAGATACGGGGGCGACAAGAAGTTTCATCAGCGAGAAACAGCGGCGAAAATGAAGATACAGACACGAGTGGTGATGGCGATGGCAGCGCAGCATGGATAGCGGAGGCAGTGGCCGCAGGGGTAAAACTGGGGGATCAAGTGCATCAGAGTGAGTTGTTAGTTCTGCCAGGGTTAGTCGACAGCGTGGTGATCGGGACAGTCTATCTGTAAAAGGCAAAATTTGAGCTGAGGTGTGGCAACGAAGCAATAACTCTACGAGCAGAAGAAAGAGCGCAGAAGATGGTAACGTGTACAACCATAATGGAGGACGAAGGTAGCGCAAGTATCGAGAAAGACGTGAGGAGTGACGTGGCGGTGAGTACCTTTCTAAACCGTGAATTACAGATTTTCGAAGAGATGACAGGGGTATCCAACGTTGCCACGCATAAGATAGTGATGCGAGATGACCGTCCAATTAAACAGCGGTATTGCCCTAAGAACCCAAAGATGCAGGAGATCATAAACAAGGAGATATACGAGCTGATAGAGAAAGGTTGCATCGAAACAACTCACAGCCCACAGAGTGCACCAATAGTTATAGCCTGGAAGAAGAACGGCAAATGGAGACTCTGCGTTGACTATCGGCAGCTCAGCGCCAAATCAGTGCCAGATGCGTACCCACTCCCAAGAATACAAAATATCTTGGATAGACTACGTAGCGCGCGTTTTATCAGCAGTCTGGACCTCAAAAATGGTTATTGGCAAATCCCGTTGGAAGAAGATAGCAAGAAGTATACAGCATTCACCGTGCCCGGCCGAGGGTTGTATCAATGGAAAGTGATGCCGTTCGGTCTACATTCTGCTCCGGCTGCGTTTCAGCGAGCACTCGACCGTGTTATTGGCCCAGAGTTGGAACCAAATGCGTTTGCCTACTTGGATGATATCATCATCACCAGCACAACCTTGGAGGAGCACATAAAGCACCTAGGAGAAGTGTTTCGGCGGCTACGGAGGGCGAATCTGAAGATCAACCCAGAGAAATGTGAGTTTTTTTAGAAAAAATTCAAATATCTAGGCCAAGTCGTCAGCGAGGAAGGAATACACACAGATCCCGACAAAGTTGCGGCTATCAAGGAGCTGACGCCACCACACAACATACGAGAGTTAAGGCGATTTCTGGGGATAGTTTCATGGTACCGGAGGTTCGTACCCGACTTTTCACAAGTTGCGCACATACTGACGTCAATGCTAAAGAAGGGAAGTAGATGGAAATGGTCCGAAGAACAACAGGCGGCATTCGAAGCGTTGAAAAATGCACTAATACAAGCACCGGTACTAGCTTGCCCAGATTTTACTAAAATATTTCGATTACAGACAGACGCAAGCGATTATGGTCTCGGAGCGGTTCCCACACAGGGGTTGGATGACGAGGAGCGAGTGATAGCGTATGATAGCCGCCGGTTGAATAGAGCCGAGATGAACTACTCACCAACTGAGAAGGAATGTTTAGCAATCGTGTAGGCAATAAGGAAAATGAGAACGTATTTAGAAGGGTACAATTTCACTGTGGTCACCGATCACCGATCACCTGGATTTGAAATGGTTGAATGCGATCGAAAATCCGTCAGGCCAGATCGCTAGATGGGAGCTCGAGTTACAGCAGTATTCGTTCGACGTACAGTATAGGAAGGGTAAGATGAACGTGGTCGCAGATGCACTGTCCAGGCAGCCACTAGAGGAATAGCTGGGTAGCCTTACGACACATGAAGATAGTTTGAGTTGCAAGTGGTACACGTCAAAGATGGCTGACGTAACGAGGACACCAAAGAAGTTTCCAGAATACGTCATAGAGGAAGGAAGACAATACAGACGGATTGGAAGTCAAATGGATGGTGAGGATGCGGTACCGTGGAAGTTATGCGTGCAGACATTGGAGAGGCGAAGGGTGCTTAACGAGATTAACGACACACCAAGCGCAGGATACATGGGGATACGGAAATCAATCGTGCGTGCAATGATGCGGTATCACTGGCCTGGGATGTTCAGGGACGTACGGAAGTACGTGTAACAGTGCGACGCATGCCAAGTCTACAAACCCAGCCAGCAACAAGCTGCAGGTAAGATGCTCAGGCAGATTTCAGATGAACCTTTTGCTACCGTTTGTGCAGATTTCGTTGGACCACTCCCTCGTTCGAAGCATGGTAATACAATGGCATTAGTTTTCGTGGATCGATTCTCGAAATGGGTAGAGGTCATAGAAATACGGAAAGCAACAACGGAATATGATTAGGCGAATGAGAGAGAGGATTTTGGCACGATTTGGCGCACCAAAAGTTCCAATAACAGACAATGGAGCACAGTTCACGAGCAGACATTTTAAGAAATTTTTACAAGAGGCTGGCATTAGGCACCAGCTAACGGCACCGTACACACCGCAAGAGAACCCGACGGAGAGAGCGAATCGTAACATCAAGAGGTTGATATGGCAATTCACTGGGAAGAAGCATATGACATGGGACGAGTTGTTGCCAGAGATGACACTAGCACTGAATACGAGCGTATGCGAGTCAACAGGCTACAGTCCAGCATTCGTGGTACAGGGTAGGGAACCGAGGATCCACAACGCCCTCTACGATGAGCAAACATTTGGCACAGGCGAGGAGAAGGTGGCTCTCAGTGAAAAGATGGCGAAAATGAAAGAGGCATATCAGAAAATGAAAGAGAGATCAGGGGAACAAACGCGACGGCCGACGACGATACCAACAACAAAACACGCACCATCATCAGCATCGTGTAGTAGAACCCTGAACCCACATTTCACCGAGATATCCTCCGAGGAACACATAGAGCAACTGGCCGTAGTAAGAGCAATGCCACCCGCGTCAACATCGCAAGCAGTCCTGCTCACGGAAGAAGGTCAGACGGATTACAGCACGGTAGCGATATGTGGTTCACTAGCACTCGCCAATTCAGGCGTAAATGGTTCCAGTGTGGCTGGCACACAGCACAAGCGCAAGCCCCAACTCGGGACAACGGGATCCAGATGGCGATGAACTACGCCAACAATATAGCCAGCCAATGCTATAACCTGATGACCGAATTCTGCATAACGTTTCATTTTAGAACAAGGCCCAGATCGCGAGAGATTACCCAATAAAGAACGCAAGCATTGACCGCTACGAGAAATTGAATTTTACAATGGTGACAGTAAGTCACATTGCGGCAGTTGAGGGGAGGGTGTGAGGACGCAAATCCACCGGATTTGGGGCCCACAAATTCGAACCCAGATAATCTACAATTACAAATTATATATCATTTTTCGAAACACCCTAATGGCAATGACAATGAATTTATATCAGTGCATACAGCATATAAAACATATAAACTTGAGTTATATAAATTGAATTTACACACGTAAAATAATCTTTTTTCTGAAACTCCCTAATATACACTTATATATTTATTATTTCGCAAAACCATAATTTTCTCTGCCCACATACGGGGAATATTTTGGAGGGATTGTGGTGGTTTTTCCACCTCCGCAACCTTCAGGAAGAGCAGGGTATCTTTAAGTTTTATACTCGGTGGGGGTTTTACCAACTCCACCGACTGGGAGGAAGTGGTGGTTCTCCACCTCCGCTTTCTTTACGTACAAGTTGAGATTTTAGTTTAGGCGTAGTCCCGGTGAGGGTTTTCCTAACCCCATCAGCGTAGAACCGACGGTGGTTTCTCACCTCCGTCGCCGTAGCTTTAAGGGTAGTTTTGCAATTGACTTGAATAAAGAGTTTATAACGTTTAAACAACAAACAGGATCTTTCTCTTTAAAAGGAGACGATAGGATTCTTCTCTCTTCCCACAGCGATCCTGGACGGGCTGAGCATACCCCGGCGTAAGGAAAAGCCCGTCACACCATTTAGTATGCATAAAATTTCAATTCATATTCAGAAAGTTTCAACTGATATTCAGAAAGTTACAATCAATTCATATTCAGAATTTCCATTTAATATTCAGATAGTTACAATTCATATTCAGAATTTCCATTTAATATTCAGATACTTACAATTCATATTCAGAATTTCCATTTAATATTCAGAAAATCACATTTCATATTCAGAATTTCCATTTAGTATTCAGAAAATCACATTTCATATTCAGAATTTCCATTTCATTTTCAGAAAGTTACAATTGGTATTCAGAATTCCCCTTCATATTCAGAAAATTACAATTCATATTCCGAATTTCCACTTAATATTCAGAAAATTTCAATTCATATTCAGAAAATTTCAACTGATATTCAGAAAGTTACAATTCATATTCAGAATTTCCATTTCATATTCAGACACTTACAATTCATATTCATAATTTCCATTTAATATTCAGATACTTACAATTCATATTCAGAATTTCCATTTAATATTCAGAAAATCACATTTCATATTCAGAAAGTTACATTTCATATTCAGAATGTTACAATTCATATTAAGGATTTCCATTTCATATTCAGAAAGTTACAATTCTTATTCAGAATTCCCCTTTATATTCAGAAAGTTACAATTCATATTCACAATTTCCATTTAATATTCAGAAAATTTCAATTCATATTCAGAAATTTTCAACTGATATTCAGAAAGTTATAAATAATATTTAGAAATTTACAATTCATATTCAGAATTTCCATTTCATTTTCAGAAAGTTGCAATTCATATTCAGAATTTCCATTTCATATTCAGAAAGTTACAATTCATATTCAGAATTCCATTTCATATTCAGAAAATCACATTTCATATTCAGAATTTCCATTTCAATTTCAGAAAGGTACAATTCATATTCAGAATTTCCGTTTCATATTCAGAAAGTTACAATTCACATTCAGCATTCCCCTTCATATTCAGAAAGTTACAACTCATATTCAGAATTTCCACTTAATATTCAGAAAATTTCAGTTCATATTCAGAAAGTTTCAACTGATATTCAGAAAGTTACAATTGATATTCAGAAAGTTACGATTCATATTCAGAATTTTCATTAAATATTTAGATAATTACAATTCATATTCCGAATTTCCATTTCATATTTAGAAAATCACATTTCATATTAAGAATTTCCATTTCATTTTCAGAAAGTTACAATTCATATTCAGAATATTACAATTCATATTCAGAATTTCCATTTCATATTCAGAAATTTACAATTCATATTCAGAATTCCATTTCATATTCAGAAAATCACATTTCATATTCAGAATTTCCATTTCATTTTCAGAAAGTTACAATTGGTATTCAGAATTCCCCTTCATATTCAGAAAATTACAATTCATATTCCGAATTTCCACTTAATATTCAGAAAATTTCAATTCATATTCAGAAAATTTCAACTGATATTCAGAAAGTTACAATTCATATTCAGAATTTCCATTTAATATTCAGATACTTACAATTCATATTCAGAATTTCCATTTCATTTTCAGAAAGTTACAATTGGTATTCAGAATTCTCCTTCATATTCAGAAAATTGCAATTCATATTCCGAATTTCCACTTAATATTCAGAAAATTTCAATTCATATTCAGAAAATTTCAACTGATATTCAGAAAGTTACAATTCATATTCAGAATTTCCATTTAATATTCAGACACTTACAATTCATATTCAGAATTTCCATTTAATATTCAGATACTTACAATTCATATTCAGAATTTCCATTTAATATTCAGAAAATCACATTTCATATTCAGAAAGTTACATTTCATATTCAGAATGTTACAATTCATATTCAGGGTTTCCATTTCATATTCAGAAAGTTACAATTCTTATTCAGAATTCCCCTTCATATTCAGAAAGTTACAATTCATATTCACAATTTCCATTTAATATTCAGAAAATTTCAATTCATATTCAGAAATTTTCAACTGATATTCAGAAAGTTATAATTAATATTTAGAAATTTACAATTCATATTCAGAATTTCCATTTCATTTTCAGAAAGTTGCAATTCATATTCAGAATTTCCATTTCATATTCAGAAAGTTACAATTCATATTCAGAATTCCATTTCATATTCAGAAAATCACATTTCATATTCAAAATTTCCATTTCATATTCAGAAAGTTACAACTCATATTCAGAATTTCCATTTAATATTCAGAAAATTTCAGTTCATATTCAGAATTTCCATTTCAATTTCAGAAAGGTACAATTCATATTCGGAATTCCATTTCATATTCAGAAAATCACATTTCATATTCAGAATTTCCATTTCATTCTCAGAAAGTTACAATTCATATTCAGAATATTACAATTCATATTCAAAATTTCCATTTCATATTCAGAAAGTTACAACTCATATTCAGAATTTCCATTTAATATTCAGAAAATTTCAGTTCATATTCAGAAAGTTTCAACTGATATTCAGAAAGTTACAATTGATATTCAGAAAGTTACGATTCATATTCAGAATTTTCATTAAATATTTAGATAATTACAATTCATATTCCATGTTTCCATTTCATATTTAGAAAGTTACAATTCATATTCAGAATTCCCCTTCATATTCAGAAAGTTACAACTCATATTCAGAATTTCCATTTCATATTCAGAAAGTTACAATTAATATTCAGAATTGCATTTCATATTCAGAAAATCACATTTCATATTCAGAATTTTCATTTCATTTTCAGAAAGTTACAATTCATATTCAGAATATTACAATTCATATTCAGAATTTCCATTTCATATTCAGAAATTTACATATTCAAAATTTCCATTTCATTCTCAGAAAGTTATAATTCATATTCAGAATATTACAATTCATATTCAAAATTTCCATTTCATATTCAGAAAGTTACAATTCATATTCAGAATTCCATTTCATATTCAGAATTTCCATTTCATTTTCAGAAAGTTACAATTCATATTTAGAATTCCCCTTCATATTCAGAAAGTTACAGTTCATATTCCGAATTTCCACTTAATATTCAGAAAATTTCAATTCATATTCAGAAAGTTTCAACTGATATTCAGAAAGTTACAATTGATATTCAGAAAGTTACAATTCATATTCAGAATTTTCATTTAATATTCAGATAGTTACAATTCATATTCAGAATTTCCATTTCATATTCAGAAAGTTACAATTCTTATTCAGAATTCCCCTTCATATTTAGGAAGTTACAATTCATATTGAGAATTTCCATTTAATATTCAGAAAATTACAATTCATATTCAGACAGTTTCTACTGATATTCAGAAAGTTCAACTGATATTTAGAAAGTTAAAATTCATATTCAGAATTTCCATTTAATATTCAGATAATTACAATTCTTATTCATAAAGTTACAATTAATATTCAGAATTTCCATTCAATATTCAGAAAATTACAATTCGTATTCAGAATTTCCATTTAATATTCAGAAAATCACATTTCATATTCAAAATTGCATTTCATTTTCAGAAAGCTACAATACATATTCACAATATTACAATTCATATTCAGAAAGTTACAATTCATATTCAGAATATTACAATTCAAGTTCAGAAAGTTACAATTCATATTCAGAATTTCCACTTAATATTCAGAAAATTTGAATTCATATTCAGAAAGTTTCAACTGATATTCAGAAAGTTAAAATTGATATTTAGAAAGTTACAAGTCATATTCAGAATATCCATTTTATATTCAGATAATTACAATTCATGTTCAGAAAGTTAGAATTCATATTCAGAATTTCTATTTAATATTCCGAAAATCACAATTCATATTCAGAATTTGCATTTCATATCCAGAAAATCACATTTCGTATTCAGAATTTCCATCTTATTTTCAGAAAATCCCATTTCATATTCAGAATTTCCATTTCATTTTCAGAAAGTTACAATACATATTCAGAATATTACAATTCATATTCAGAAAGTTACAATTCATATTCAGAATATTACAATTCATATTGAGAATTTCCATTTAATATTCAGATAATTACAATTGATATTCAGAAAGTTACCACTCATGTTCAGAATTTCCATTTAATATTCAGGAAATTACAACTCATATTCAGAATTTCCATTTCATATTCAGAAAATCACATTTCATATTCAGAATTTCCATTTCATTTTCAGAAAGTTACAATTCATATTCAGAAAGTTTCAACTAATATTCAGAAAGTTACAATTCATATTCAGAATATTACAATTCAAGTTCAGAAAGTTACAATTCATATTCAGAATTTCCATTTAATATTCAGAAAATTTGAATTCATATTCAGAAAGTTTCAACTGATATTCAGAAAGTTACAATTGGTATTTAGAAAGTTACAATTCACATTCAGAATTTCCATTTAATATTCCGAAAATCACAATTCATATTCAGAATTTGCATTTCATATCCAGAAAATCACATTTCGTATTCAGAATTTCCATCTCATTTTCAGAAAATCACATTTCATGTTCAGAATTTCCATTTCATTTTCAGAAAGTTACAATATATATTCCGAATATTACAATTCATATTCAGAAAGTTACAATTCATATTCAGAATATTACAATTCATATTCAGAATTTCCATTTAATATTCAGATAATTACAATTGATATTCAGAAAGTTACAATTCATGTTCAGAATTTCCATTTAATATTCAGGAAATTACAACTCATATTCAGAATTTCCATTTCATATTCAGAAAATCACATTTCGTATTCAGAATTTTCATTTCATTTTCAGAAAGTTACAATTCATATTCAGAAAGTTTCAACTAATATTCAGAAAGTTACAATTCATATTCAGAATATTACAATTCAAGTTCAGAAAGTTACAATTCATATTCAGAATTTCCATTTCATTTTCAGAAAGTTACAATACATATTCAGAATATTACAATTCATATTCAGAAAGTTACAATTCATACATATTCATATTACAATTCATATTCAGAATTTCCATTTAATATTCAGATAATTACAATTGATATTCAGAAAATCACATTTCATATTCAGAATTTCCATTTCATTTTCAGAAAGTTACAATTCATGTTCAGAAAGTTATAATTAATATTCAGAAAATTACAATTCATATTCAGAAATTTACAACTGATATTCAGAAAATTTCACACTTCGATTGTAAATTTTTTTTACATACATGGAAGCAATTGTTTAACCAGGTATTTTTTTTTTATAATAACAATTTTAATAAAACTGAATAAAACATATGTTTAATGATCTTTTTTCGAAAAGGCTGCCATTTCCTTTTCAAGCTCTTTACCACATATTACTTTCACTCTCCCTTTGCCTGCCTACAAAACATTCTTCAAAAATACCAAAATTGGATTGATGTTTTAACTCCTTTTGTTTTGTTTTTTGTTTTGGTTTTATTACCTTCATTGTAATGTAATCCATTAAAAAAAGCAGCTAAAATCTAAAAATGAGGCGTAAAACCTGCACTCAAGCAAAGTTTAAAAACATACGTGAACGTTTTTCTGAATATGAATCATTTTCTGAATATGAATTGTAATTTTCTGAATATTAATTGTAACTTTCTGAATATGAAACAAAAATGCTGAATATGAATTTTAACTTTCTGAATATCAATTGAAGCTTTCTAAATATCAATTGTAACTTTCTCAATATCAGTTGAAACTTTCTGAATATGAATTGAAATTTTCTGAATATTAAATGGAATTTTGAATATGAATTGTAACTTTCTGAATATGGAATGGAAATTCTGAATATGAATTGTAATATTCTGAATATGAATTGAAATTTTCTGAATATTAAATGGAAATTCTGAATATGAATTGTAACTTTCTTAATATGAAATGGAATTCTGAATATGTATTGTAACTTTCTGAATATGAAATGGAAATTCTGAATATGAAATGTGATTTTCTGAATATGAAATGGAAATTCTGAATATGAATTGTAATTTTCTGATTATTATTTGTAATTTTCTGAATATGAATTGAAATTTTCTGAATATTAAATGGAATTTTGAATATGAATTGTAACTTTCTGAATATGGAATGGAAATTCTGAATATGAATTGTAATATTCTGAATATGAATTGAAATTTTTTGAATATTAAATGGAATTTTGAATATGAATTGTAACTTTCTGAATATGGAATGGAAATTCTGAATATGAATTGTAATATTCTGAATATGAATTGAAATTTTCTGAATATTAAATGGAAATTCTGAATATGAATTGTAACTTTCTGAATATGAAATGGAATTCTGAATATGAATTGTAACTTTCTGAATATGAAATGGAAATTCTGAATATGAATTGTAATTTTCTGAATATGAATTGAAACTTTCTGAATATAAACTGAAAAAGGTGTAGTAAAAACAGAAAAAATCCAAAATTATTTTACATGAAGTGTGTTGTACGAATTTGTTGTAAACTAGTTGTGCAGAGTTATACTGATTTTCTTTCTTTTTTTAAATTTGGTATGGTAATGCTAACTTCCGCGAGAGCTTTTATAAAAAAATACATAATTTTATCTGTTTTTTTTTTTATTTAAAGTACTGGGCCTTCGAGTTGGAGTTTTAAAAACAACATCTCTAAATTATAAGTAACTGAAAACATTAATTGAATGTAAGGCCTGATAACTGCCAAATTTATTTAATCTACGAGTAAAAATCATGCAGGAAGAGGATCTCGGCAGGCAGTGGTCTTATATTAGACGAAGTTTTAAGTAAATCGTATTGTATTGTAGATTAGATACTGAAGAAAATTAAAAAAATAAGGGCCTACTCTAATTTCGTGTTAAAAAATATATTAATCTTTCTACCTTTACTAGGTCTCGATAGTAACGCATTTTCTGATGTTCCACGACGTTCGCTTGAAGACGAACATGAGAAAAGCATTACTGAGCTTATGCGCACAAGCAAGCACACGAAAAGCTAAACCTAACTTTTGTTTTTTTATGCAAAAAAGTGCAAACCGTCATAAGCCGTCACCTAGAAAAAGTCCACAGAAGATATTCGCTGTTCTTCCTAAAGGTTGTTTACAGATTTTGCATATAGTCGAGAAGTTCTAATATCACTGCGAAATTATCAAAATTTATGTTAAAAACACTGCATACACAAAAAAAAAATCATATTTCTCAATTTGGTGATCTCTTCTTCTCATTCTTTTCGTAGTTTTACTATTTTTATACCCAGCTATGCTTCGAATACGGGTATTATAACTTTGTAACTCCCTAAAGGAAACGAGATAGATATAGACTTCCATATATCAAAATTATCAGCATCGAAAAAGAAATCGTTTGAGCCAAGTTCGTCCGTCCGTCTTTATATCAGATTCTGTTCAACACACACGGCACAAATTTGATACATAGGGTGTCCAGTGAAACAAAAGAATATTTTTTTGGAATTTTTGAAAAATGGACGTGGCACCGCCTCCATATAGATAAATGAAATTACAAATTTTGGAGAGCCATAACTTATAGAGATATTAAGATATGGATACTAAAGTTGCCAGTCTGCCTGGTATTGCCAAAGTTCTTAATTCTGCCAAATTTGTCGTAAATCGGGTGATGACCATCGCCACTTTTACATAAAATTGTTTAAACGGTGTTAAATCATTGTTCGTACTGTAATATTTCTGTTCTTTTTCATTGAAATAAGCTCTATTTAAAACTTTACAATGAAAATATAGCCAATATAATATTATTTTGATAATCTTCAAAATTGGACGTGGCACTGCCTCTTTTTCGAACTCGGCTATCGAGGCTGGTAATGGGTGAAACTCGAAAACTAAGTAAGACAACCAAACTTTATGGGTGAATAGGATATGGCGATTGGAATAGTAAAAATGAACGAAATAGGTTCATAACCACGCCCACTTCATCAAAATTTAAAAGCAATATTCAAAACATACATAGCTACAAAATAGGCGTGGCACCCCTGCTTCGGAAACATCTTAGAGCTAAGAAAGCTAAGACTCCGGTAAACATCAAAATATGCGAATGAGATTCTGTACACTCATTATCCTTATCTAGTAACAGACCAGCGTCAAAAATTTTCCAAATCGGTCAACTGTCACACCCACCGTGCTATATAAAAGTTACGCGCATGTTAAAAGGGCCAAAAATTAAGGAAGGTTTGTGAACCAACTGTAGGAATTTCTGGTGTTTAATATTTAAAATGTGCATATTTTGCCCTGATAGATTAAAATAAATTTTTGGTATAAAAATGGGCGTGGCACCGATTTTAAAATAACATTAAAACAGGAGTTGTGGAAGTTGATAACACCCGAAGCAAATAAAACTCCTCAATAAAAGCTGAAAACTTATCGGAAATATTCCATTGATAAATTTATAAGATTACATATCATAAACTTTAGAAGATAAAATAATAAAATTTTTTGTCATTGATGGAGTATTCTTATAGAAATTAGTACGTGCTTTCATAATATACATATATGACCAACTACCAGCGCGAGGAGATTGGGCATGGAAATCTGTTCCTGGCTCGGCGAGAAATAAGAGGTAGCTTTTTCATTAATTGTTTTCTTTATTTCTTTAGGCAACGAGGAAGAAAAAAAAAATTATTGAAACTATACGCTTGAAAGGAAATTATTTATATAACACAAACAGAATTTATAATAAAACAGGGGAGCTGCTTGTATCTCGACGACCTCAAAAAAATAGATCCGCAGCTCTTTATAAAACCTGTCACCACTGCAAAGGAGTTTTTTCGCTTAGTAGTATTAGAAGGCATCACCAAAGTTGTATGGGCGCTTCGGCGAAAGGAGTACGTTCCAACACTGTTCTTTCCAGGCGTATTGAAGGACGGTTGCATAGTAAAGCCAATCAAAGACTTGTCAAAATAATGGCAGTTTTGAGAGAAGATGAGATTGTAAGATTGGTCAGGTATGATGACCAGTTGATTGAATTTGGAAATTGTCTTTGTGAAAAATACTATAAACAGAAGCAGGAGGAAATTATCCGAAATCGTTTACGGACCCTTGGTCGCCTTCTTGCAACAATGCGAGACATTGATAAAGATATCACAGATTTTAAATAAATCTATCATCCGCGACTCTATAAAACTATGGTAGAGGCTGTAAGAAAAATATCGGGCTTCGATCCACTCACTGGTGTACATCAGGCTCCCTCACTGGCCTACATTAAAGAAGTCGGTGACTTACTTAAACTATATTATGTGGAAAACACAGACGAAGAAAAAGAAAAAATTGTGGACAAATATCTGTTTCTCCACAAAATTCAATACAGCCAAGTCATAAATAGGGTCGCACGTGAGGACCAATCCGAAAAACATCGTCAACACATAAAACCATTGCTCACAACCAGCGACATTAAAAAATTAACTATTTATGTTAAAAATAAAATGATTAGTTCTTACGAATTATTACAACAACAGTACGCTTATCAGTACTGCCTCAATCTTCTTCAATATACCTTGATTTCAATTCAGACCTTTAATCGTCATCGGGCGGGTGAAATTGATAGAACGTTGATTGCAGACTTAAAGTCCATGGAAAGAATATCAGAAACCGAAAATACTGAGATGTATGAGAAATTGTCCGCAGCAGATAAAAATTTAGCACAACATTTTTCAAGATTTATAATAACAGGGAAATTGGGACGTGATGTCCCCGTTCTGCTTGATTCCGAAATGGAAAAATCGATCAATTTGATTTTGTTGCATAGAACCTCTATACAAATTCAAGCAAAAAACCCTTACATTTTTGGTATTCCCGGATATACCGACGGAAGGTTCAAGTATCTGCGGGCTTCTCAGTTGATGCGCCAGTTCGCTGATGAATGTGGCGCAGTACACCCCGAAAGGTTACGTGGCACCTATTTGAGGAAGCACGTTGCCACAACCTGTACTGAAGAAAACATGGATGAAAACAAAATTACTGACATTGCAAATTTTATGGGCCACGCGGAGGCAATTCATCGGTCACACTATAGAAGATCGAGAGACGTCCTTGGAGTAGACAACGTACTTATTAAAGCACAGGGTGACGAGACTTTTAGAAACAATGTTAATGAAAATGACAGTACTTCAAAGTCTCAAGAAGAGGTATCTGTGGAGAATGAAGTAATCGATGATGAGACCCCATCAACTTATCGAACTTATTGTGTATCTGCTTCGAGTGCTGCTCTCCGAATCAAGAAAAACCGAGTTATATATTCATCTTCAGAGGAGAGCTCCTCCGATGAAAGCAGTCCAAGAAAAACTACTACCATTAAAACGCGCAAAGCCTGTGAAGAAAAACGATGAAAATGAGGATATAAAAAGGAAACTCAGGTGGACAGCCGAAGAAAGAAAAGCGGCCTTCGATGCATTTGGCGACACTATAAAAAAAAAAACCAACTGCGGAACACTAGAGATTTAAAGAAATGTTTATTGATAATCCAACCTGTATACGTACCGTGAACCAACTTCGAACATGGGCTTCGAACGAAAAGAAAAAATATGTCCTTAAGCGTGAATAATTCTGGCAATATTTTTTAACAGAAGTTAATTTTTCTAAAGTAGATTTCAGCATAAGTTAAGAAAAGTATTTTATACCAATTTAATTAATTCCTTTTTGAGGAACATGCCAAGAAAGTTATGATACTGCATCATATTTTCTGTATAATCTTTTGCATCAAAGTGTTCATTCAACATATCGCTCATTTACTTCAATAGTGCCATAACTCAAAAAACACAATTGTTCAGGAGAGTCATCCAGAGATTTCAACTGCCATATGTTGTGCGTCTAAAGGCCGGTTTTGATTTTTATCTGATGTGCTCAATTTTTGACGGATCGCAAAGAATTTTTTATATAACATCGATCTTGATATTAAGTACGATTTTACGTTATTAACTCGAAAATCATGTTTTTTGAGTTATGACACTATTGAAGTAAATGAGCGATATAGTTTTGAAATGTTATAATAAGGGTAGCTTGGTACTTACTAAAGCCTTTTGTATGCCATCATTTGAATTCCTTATATGCATATGCCTTGTATAGTTTGTTTAAAAGCGTATATTCGACATGTATATTTTATTTGGTATAACAGTAGTTGAATTGCTTTAAGCAAAGAAATGCAACTGTTAGTTTGTTTTGTATTCCACCGTTTGAAATATTTACTAAATGTATGTACAGTGTGCATTTAATTTGCACACTATCCGGCAAGCACTAGGGGAAACACTTCAAGTTTTTAAAATACCGTTATATCACAATTTGATGTGCAACAGACTTTATGTACAAATTTATTAATTTAGTTGATTTGTACTAAGCAAATAAATATGCAAATATGGGTTTTTTTTATAATCCACGGTTTGAATTGTTCATTAAATGTATGTACAGTTGGCATTTGCATACTATCCAGAAACCATTGCTGGAAAAAAATTTCAAATATTTGAGAAAATGTTTATATCACAGTTTGGTATATAACAGATTGTATATATGTACAGATCGCGTGTGCATATGAAAAAAAAAACAGTAAAAAATTTTGTCGACGAAAAAAGACAACAAACGATATTGACGACGAAACAAGACTACACCTTTTTCAGGTGTACTTCAGAAAGTTGCAATTGATGTTCGGAAAATTACAATTGCAGTTCAGATTTTCCCATTGAAGTTCAGAAAATTACAATTAAAGTTCAGAATTTTCAATTGAAATTCAGAAAATTACAATTAAAGTTCAGAATTTTCAATTTGAAGTTCAGAAAATTACAACTGAAGTTCGGAATATCCATTTGTAGTTCAGAAAATTACAACCGAAGTTCAGAATTTAAAATTGAAATTGAGAAACTTTCATTTGAAGTTCAGAAAATTACAATTGTAGTTCAGAAACTTTCAATACGGGCTGCTTGTAGGAAAATTCTGCGAGAAATAAAAAAATTGTATTTAAATGTACTTAGCTCTTTTTAATACATAGAATAAACTCATTAAGTTCATTTAATCCGAAACATGTTTTATAATGCCTTGTAATAAAGCTACAAAAAACCTGTTGGGTTCATGAAATTATTATTTAATTCTCTTATGTCTTTTATCGATAAGCTATCTTAAACGCGCGGAGAGCGGAGTTATTCTACGGAAAATATTTACATGCTTATATACATATCAAAGATGCCTAAGTCAACTGCTGACATTTTTAGAGATTTTTCATTTCGGGGTATTTTCGGGAGATCGTGAAAGTCTTCGGGAGCCCCCAAAATCATTCCGGAAGAATCCGCAAATGACCTTGGAAGACTCCCCAAAATCATCCCCAAAAGACCTGCAAACGAAACGGAAGACTCCAAAATTCATCTCGGAAATACCAGCAAATGACTTCTTTTCTTTTCTTTGCATTTCTTTTCTTTTCTTTTCTTTCCTTTTCTTTTCTTTTCTTTTCTTTACATTTCTTTTCTTGTCTTTTCTTTTCTTGTCTTTTCTTTTCTTTTTTTTCTTTTCTTTTCTTATCTTTTTTAATTTTAATTCTATTTTTTTAAGCGTATATATTTTCATTTCCCGTAGAAATTTCTACAAGCAATCCGTATGGGTTGAAAGTTTTTGAACTTAAACTGAAATTTTCTGAGCTTCAATTGCAAATTTCTGAACTACACCTGAAAAAGGAGTAGAATCAATATTTACTAGGAAGAAAGACGAGAATTTCTTTTTTCGTGAAACAATTTTTTTGGTGACTTCTCGTCAAATTTTGAATCGCGGCCTTTGTTTGTATGCACAAACAAAATCTATTAAATATTTAGTTGATCTAAGAGAAGAAATGTAAGCTTATTTTGCATTCCACAGCTTGAAGTGCTCATTAAATGTTTATATCTACTTTGCATACTATTCAGGAAAATTTTTTTTATATGTTATAATAATGGTATGTTTGTACCTATTAAACCGTTTTGTCTTCCACAATTTGATTTACTTAAATGTATATGGGGTATTCCATCCCATTTCGACCAAATTTGAACCCGACCCCTTTAGAATTGGCTCAAAGTTTTTCTTCTTTTTCTAGCTTACGAAAGACGTTTTTCAGAAGTTTTTCAAATTTTTTCATCCAACTCAAAAAAAGTTATGAATTTAAAAAAAAAACACCGTTTTTGTTTTCAAAATGCTATAACTTTTTCAAAAATTGACCGTTTGGGATCTTTTTTTTAAACATTTTTTTTTAAATGCACTTTTCGGAAAAAAATTCAAAAACATTTTTAAAGTTTTTTTTTGTAATTTTTCAGTTTTTCGAGATTTTTCGAATTTCGCCCTTTTTTTCTCATAAAAAACTTCAATCAATTCTGCAATCATCCCCACTAATCCCAGAGTGGGCCGAGAATTTTTTTTTTTTTTAATTGAAAAAAAAAAACTTAATTTTTTTTGTATTTTTTCCGAAAAGTACATTTAAAAACATATTACAAAAAAAAAATGATCCCGAACGGTCAATTTTTGAAAAAGTTATAGCATTTTGAAAAAACACCGTTTTCCAACTCAAAATAAGTTTTAAATATTTTCAAAAAAACGGAAAAAATACAAAAAAAACTTTAAAAATTATTTTGAACTCTGAACTCTGAACGAAGAGTACATTTAAAAACAAATTAAAAAAAAAAACAGATCCACAAAGGTCAATTTTTGAAAAAGTTATAGCATTTTGAAAACAAAAACAGTGTTTTTTTTAAAAATTCAGAAATTTTTTGGAGTTGGATGAAAAAATTCTGAAAAACGTCTTTCGTAAGCCACAAAAAGAAGAAAAACTTTCAGCCAATTCTAAAGGGGTCGGGTTCAAAATTGGTCGAAATGAAATGAATACCCCATATGCTTTGTATAGTTTGTTTAAAAGCGAATATTAGACATGTATATTTATTTAGTATAACAGTGGCGGCTGTACAAATATACTAACTGTTTGCCACTTTTGTAAAAAGAAGATACTGATAATTTTAATTTTATTTTTTGGATATTAATAGCTATAAATGTATGCCTTGTGTATAAGTTCATCAAAATGAGATGAATAAGAATATGTACATACACTGTTGTGCAAAACAAAAGCAACAAATTTCCTGCAAATATATAATTAATTTTTTCCTTGCAAATAATAAAAAATAAATTATAAATCTCATGCTAATATATTTGAGGAAACGGTTTTTTTTTTAATATGATGTAGTTATTGACAGGTCAACTATTTTTAGAAAACATTTACTGACTTAAAGCAGTTACATGTAAGCAGAACAACAAAAATATGAAGTGTGCCTAGTAAGGAGCTGTGCAAAAAAAAGCAACAAACCCCTTTTTGAAATCGGATCTTTCTTTTGGACTATATTATTACACTTCCGACCTAAAGGTGCAACTGGGCTTCGAGTAGTGAATGTAGCGGCCACTCCCCATTGGTCCTTAATAGCAGAGAGTAACAATTTCGCGCTAAATAAGCTTTAACTGGGAACATTTATTTTTTTTATGGACCGATAGGGGTTTCTAGCGGATTCAAGGCTTTTAACTAGGTCAACGAATATAGGCCCGTTGATTCCTAAATGATAATTTATTAGCTTTGAGTATTACTTGAGGTCGTTTCCGTATTGAACAATTTTCCTCTGCCGCATATTCAACTGCGTCTACACGATTAGTTTTCGTTTAGAACTTAGTTTTATAATAAAACTAGCAGATCCGGCAGACGTTGTTCTGCCCTAAATTTGGTCTCTCTGCATACATTTTAATAAACTTTTCCGTCTAACTCTGCCCTCGCCCCTCTACATTTTTTTCTAATCTTTGTATTCACTCCTCCCTCCGTATTTTTCGCTTCATCTATCTCCATCTTCGTCTCATTCTATGTCTTTCTCAGTCTCCTTCTCTCTTTTTTATTCCCTCAAGTTTTTCTCATTCTCCTTCATATCTTATTACCAGTCCCAGAAGGTGGTTTGTATTTTTTCCAGTCCCATTCCGAGTCTCAGTCCCAGTCCCGCTCCGAGTCTCAGTCTCAGTCCCAGTCCTAGTCCTGATCCCAGTCCCAGTCCGTCTCTGGTCTACTTCCCGGAAAAAAAAAGTCGTAAATACTAATATAAGCAAATTTATATACCAAATTTCAGGCAAATCGAATAGGACGTATGTAAGTAGGTATGTGGGTATTATTAATTCATGTCTTTATTTCGGCTTCGAATGCATATTTATCAGTTTTTCCAGGTTGATGCGACTAAATCGAATACCACAATGAAAATTACTTGAAAGCTCTCAGCAACAGCTTTCATTTGATATCCATAATACTCACACATTGTAGGGGTATCCGGGTCCACGTTTTGGCCTATATCTCGAGGCCCTAGTCACCCAGCGGTGTAAGACTTACTCTGTACTAAAGCATACAGCAACAGTTTCAATTTGATACCCATAATGTAAAAACACATTCCAGGTGTATCCGGTTCCACGTTTTGGCCTATATCTCGAGACCCTAGTCACCAATAGGTATGAAAACTATCCTGTACTAAAGCACTAATCAACAGCTGCAATTTGATACCCATAATGTAAAAACACTATCTGGGCGTTCACGGGCCCACGTTTTGGCCTATATCTCGAGACCCCACTCACCCAGGGGTATGAAAATTACCATCTACTAAATCACAGCTTTCATTTGATATCCCTATTCTATAAACACATTCTAGGGGTACCAGGGTCCACGTTTTGGCCTATATCACGAGACCCTGTGCGTCGAACTTGAACTTGCTATACACCTTACGGAGCCCGAGACCTTTCCAACGAATGTAAAGCCGTGGAAATCGGTTCGTGCGTTGTGGAGTTATAGCGTCAGTAGGAAAACCGGACTTATTTTTATATTATACTAGCATACCCGTCAGACATTGTTCTGCCCTAAATTTGGTCTATCTGCATTCATTTTAATAAGCTTTTTCTCTCTAACTCTGTCCTCCCTCTTCACTTCTTCTTAATCATTTTATTCATTCCTCCCTCCGTCTTTTTCGCTTCATCTATCTCTATTTTCGTCTCACTATATCTCTTTCTAAGTCTCTTTATCCTTCCCTCTTTTCCCTTCTCTCAAGTTTTTTCCATTCTTCATCCCGTATTGCCGGTCCCAGAGGGTGGTACGTATTTTGTTCCAGTCCCATTCCGAGTCTCAGTCCCTATCCTAGTCCTAATCTTATTCCCAGCCCGTCTCTGGTCTACTTCCCCGAAGAAAGGATCGTAAATACTAATATAGGCAAATTTATATACCAAATTTCAGGCAAATCGAATAGGACGTATGTAAATAGGTATGTGGGTATTATCAATTCATGCTTTTTTTCGGCTTCGCATGCATATTTATCAGTTTTGCCAGGTTGATACGACTAAATCGAATATCGCAATGAAAATTACTTCAAAGCTCTGAGCAGCTTTCATTTGATATCCATATTACACACACATTCTAGGGGTATCCGGGTCCACGTTTTGGCCTATATCTCGAGACCCTAGTCACCCAGCGGTATAAATTACTCTGCACACATCAACAGCTTCAATTTGATACCCATAATGTAAAAACACATGCTAGTGTTACCCTGGTCCACGTTTTGGCCTATATAACGAGACCCTAGTCACCTATAGGTATGAAAACTACCCTGCACTAAAGCACCCATCAACAGCTCCAATTTGATACCCATAATGTAAAAACACATCCTAGTGTTACCCTGATCCACGTTTTGGCCTATATCTCGAGACCCTAGTCACAAATAGATATGAAAATTACCCTGTACTAAAGCACTCATCAACAGCTTTCATTTGTTATCCTTGTTGTATAAACACTTTTTATGGGTATCGGGGTCCACGTTTTGGCCTCAATGTCAAGACCATAGTCACCAGTAGGTATGAATAGTACCCTGTACTAAGGCACTCATCAACAGCTTTCATTTATTATCCATATTCTATAAACACATTTTAGGGGTACCCGGGTCCACATTTTGGCGTAGATCTCGAGACCCTAGTCATCCACGGGTACGAAAAATACCCCGTATCAAAGTACTCATAAATAGCTTCCATTTGATACCCACATTGTACAAACATATCCCAGGATTACCCAGGTCCACGTTTTGATCTCAAGACCCTATCCAGAACGGGATAAAAAGTATCCTATGTCTGTCTCCTGGTTCTAAGCTACTCTGCACTAAATTCAGCCAAATCTCTTCATCCGTTCTTGAGTTATAAGTAGTGTAATTAACACCACTTTCTCTTATATATGGATATACATCACATTAGAAACTTCAAAAGTAACAGTATTTCTCCACTATTTAATGGATGTTATTATACAATCTACACACTTCAATTACTCCATCTATTAAAAAAAAGCGCATGAAAATCCGTTGCGTAGTTTAAAATATTTAGGCATTCAAAGGGACATGGGACAGAAAAAGCGACTTTGTTTTATAATATGTAGTGATAGTGGTACATGCAAAAATACCAAACAATAAAACTTTTTTGAAGAATTGTAAGGAAATGTTTAATATTTTTAACGAAAGAGTATTTTTCAATAGATGTATGCATTCTTAACCATTTATGTTGCATTAATATGTATGTACATACATATGTCAAGCTGATGTGATATGAAAATACATACATATGTACATACATGCCTATAAACCTACGCCCGAAGTTAAATAACGCAGCGAATGCTATGTACATATGCACATATGTGTCGCATCATGGCTCACTCAAAAGCAATTAGCGCGCACAGTTGACACCGAACAATCACACACTCGAGTTTTTTGGTAAAAATGTTACTTTTGTTTAAACAATTTGGCTGACATAAGAAAGGAATCAAGTATTTTTTTTTTGATGCAGAACGAAGGTTAATATTTCAAAGTGAACACAATTGGCGGGAATAAAACCAATTGTGTTTTGCGAAAAGAAATAAAAACAAGATAATTAGTGTTTATACATAGAAATATGTATAATAATTAAAATATGTCTTTATTTCGTCAATATTAATTTAGTATGACAATAGGAATTTAGGAACTTACGTTTTTGTTTGTATGAAATACTCCAAAATGAAAACTCGGCAAACGGAGGAACAGCTGGTGACTTGTTGGCAGGCAAACTAAATCAGAGTCGACGGCAACTTCAAAATCGCCACGGAACCCCGAATTTTCTCTCTTAACGAAAGAAAATGCTGGATCAAGAGGACGGTTGGAAGTTAGCCGTTGCTTGCTGACAAACGAAAAAATAGTTAAGTCGAAGGCGGCTACCCGGTAGGAAATTAATTAGGCCACTGGCCTAAACATGCCGGCCCCCTTGCCATGGGCAATGTTCGAAATGCCAACACCAGCCGGTTCAACGTTTGACTTGAAATTATGAAATGAACGTTAAATCGAAAAAAAGGAAATATTGACCATCTACCATAAGAAGTTATGAAATGACTATTTACATAAATTAAAATTTAACAATTTGAAAAACAGCATGCTAGACTTACGAAACTAGTCGAATAATATTTGGACGTATTTAAGTAATTGAAATTTAAGTAACAAATTCCGAAATGACAATTTAAAATGAATAAAAAATTAAAGATGTTGCTGCTGCTAGCCTACCGTGGAGCCGGAAATGACCAAACCCAATATGGTCGGTTGCAATAGCGGACTTCCTATCGATGAAGTTGGTGTACCGCTCACCATGATTTTGGCGTACACGTCTGCGCCGATTACGATCCGAATAGGCGACGAAACATAAAATTTTAGATCTGCTAATCGCATGAATTGCAATGGCGCAGCAATCTTTGGGTCCAGATTTGTTCGTGGACTTATTTTCGCATACCCCTCAACTACCGTCGCCAGTGTCGAGATCCGCTCGGTTACGCCATGTTTTCCACGAAAGGTTATGTGACGACTTTTACTGTGGCCACCCCCTGCACGATCCAGTTTAATTTCTCGTGCTAGCTCTTTGTCGATAGTCGTATTCGGATAACACGGGTCAATGAGTGCCCGCACAAGGTGAAGTCGGCCACCGGACTCAATTTTGACTATGGCGGTAGGTGCTATCGGCTCGATGGTGGTCAAAATTGGTGCAGATGTAATTGAGGCTACTTTCCCTGCTCGAAATCCTTTCGGTGTTGCGCGTTAAAGGGTGAGCGATTTGATCTCGTTGGCTCGATTAGGCTCTTTCCGCGTATACGGTTTGCTTGCGTTAGGAGGTCTGTGATCATTGCGACGTTTGGACGGTCGGAAAGTATTTGATGCCGAGCCGCCCTGTCGCCAATTTTTCTGCGGATCAGGACGAGATGCTGAGCTTCCCAAACGTTGATAAACTGGTATACGAAAGTCTCTACCTGTAAGTCTTCGTGGTATCGGCGATTGGCAAGTATTAAATGTCAAGTCACGCGACCGCCTTTCGTATTGGAGCAGCGGGCGGAAAGTATTTAATGCCGCGCCACTGCCTTCTATTGGAAGAACGCCAACTGCCTCACTTTGTTCCAACTCCTCTTCCTCAACCTGTTGAGCCCACGATTTTGTCTCCTCAGTGACGTCAATTGACAAAGTGTCGTCAGAATCGTCGTCTACGTCGCGGCAAAGTAAAGGCCCCGTTGACGTCGGCCGCTCGTTGGCGTCGGCTTCTATATGAAGTGTGGTGTGATGCTTCTCACCACAATGATGGCAGCGTGCAGTGCTTGGACAAATTTCCATGCGATGAAACGGAGAGAGGCAATTTGGACAGTATTTGTGGATGAGTACCACCCGTAACCTCTCCTCCGGTGACTTGGTACGATACTGAGGGCATACCCTTATCCCATGGTTGTTGTTGCAGATGCGGCATGGTATCGGGAAGGAATGTGAACCATGTTCTGACTTTTTGCGAGATGCGACAAAACGAGACATTCTGTAATGAAAAGAATGTGTTTTAGTTAAAAGGTAATGAAAATGGAAAATGGAGGCGATGGGTGGGTGATGAGTGACGAGGCGTTTAGTATCCTTGATTAATCGGTGGATTCACTCGCTGGTAGTCGGACAAGTTTGGCGATTTGTCGTGTGACTAGTCCTTTCTCGGTCCGAACCTTCACTACTCGGACGCGATTGTCCGCACCGCGATGTATATCGACGACTAGACCAAGTCGCCATTCGTTTGGAGGCACGTTATCTTCACGGATCACGACGAGATCATCCACTTTCATGTCCGGTAGCTGTCGCTTCCACTTAGTCCTCTTTTGAAGCTCCGTAAGGTATTCGTTCTTCCATCGTTGACAGAATGAATGATGCAATGCTTTCACCTTTTGCCATCGGTTAATCAATGATGATGGATTCTCGCTAACGTCAATCTCCGGGGGAGATAACAGAGGGGTGCCTATAAGAAAATGCCCAGGAGTCAATGGTTCTAAGCTCGATGGGTCATTTGAAGCGGGACTAAGAGGTCTTGAGTTAAGACAAGCCTCAATTCTACATAAAAGTGTCGAAAACTCCTCAAAAGTATATTTGAGTCCAGATGCTACTTTTCTAAAATGGATTTTAAAGCTCTTCACGCCAGCCTCCCATAAGCCCCCCATGTGAGGAGTTGATGCGGGTATGAAATGCCAAGAAAGTTCTTGATAGAAATACGTCGAAAGAAGTGCAGTACGAGAATCAGATATAAAGGCCTTAAATTCAGCCTCTAGGGATCTAGATGCTCCAACGAAGTTGGTTCCGTTGTCTGAATATATATTTTTGGGACATCCTCGGCGCGATATAAACCTAGAAAAGGCTGCTAGAAAGGTGGTAGTGCTAAGGTCATTTGTGGGTTCTAGATGAATGGCCTTCGTTGCGAAACAAACGAAAAGACAAACGTACCCCTTTGTAATAACACAAGCTCTACCTCTATAGTTTTTTATCTCGAAAGGACCTGCAAAATCAACGCCGGTATTTGTAAATGCCCTAGAAAAAGTCGTGCGTTCTGAAGGTAGGGAAGCCATGATTTGAGATTGCGTTTGCTTTTTGTATAGTACATACCTTGCAATTGTGGATGACTGACTTGATCATAACTTTGATCCGAAAGATCCAATATTGTGCCCGAATAATGCGCAACAATAACTGATGTTCTCCATGAATTGATATTTCATGGATAAACTTCACTAACAAACGTGAGTAATGGCAGTTATACGGCAGAAGGATTGGGTGCCGTTCTTTGTAACTGAGGTCTCGCGACGCCCCGAGATGACCTCCGATTTTTAAAACTCCGCTTGAGTCGATAAATGGATTTAAGGCTAAAATTTCGCTTTTAGTGCTTATAGCATGTCCGGATTTGAAATTCGAAACCTCCGCTGAAAAATGTTGTTGCTGGCAGAGGGCAATTATTCGCTGGGTTGTACCTTTTATTTCCTCCGCAGAGATTGATACAGAAGCTGCTTGAAACATTGATTTCTGAGTGGGGTGGGTCCTTTGGATGAAACGAAAGACGTACGATAGAACTAGTAAAGCCCTTGGAAGCGAAGAGAAGCGTTGGAGTATATCCGACACTTCAACGACGTTCGTTGCGTGGGAGAGCACGCGCTTTCCCTCTTCGTCAGTTTGGAAGCCCGACTCTTGTTTTGGCCATTCTGACTTGCCTTCTTGCAGCCAAGAAGGACCCTGCCACCATAAGGAGTTTTCAATTAAGTCCTGCGCTGTCACTCCACGGCTAGCTAAATCGGCAGGATTTGACGCTGAATCGACGTGATACCAATGGTGTTGTCCAACCTTGTCGATGATTGTGGTAACCCTGTGGGACACGAAGGTTGACCAAGAGCATGGTGGCTTTCTAAGCCACACTAGCACTATAGTGGAGTCAGTCCACAGATAAACCTGCAGTGATCGAAGATCCAGGTTCATGACTACAGCGTCCATCATTTCAGCTAGCAATACCGCTCCACACAATTCGAGACGAGGAAGGGAGATTGTTTTCACCGGCGCTACTCTTGTTTTTGCTAACAGAAGATTTACATGGGCGGCACTGCCTTCTTCTACGCGCATAAAGATGGCTGCTGCGTATGCCTTTTCGGAAGCGTCGCAAAATCCGTTGAGTTCCATTTTGCACTGTGGAGAAAACCTAACCCATCGTGGAACCCGAATGTTATTAATAGCTGGATACTCCACCGAAAATTTTTGCCACCGGTCTAATGTGCTTGAAGACACTTCTTCATCCCAACCTGTTCCCTCTAACCAAACATTTTGCATCATAATTTTCGCTACTATGACTATTGGAGGAAGCCACCCGAGAGGATAAAAAAGTTTCGCGATTGCTGACAAAATCTTACGTTTAGTTATTTTTTGACCTTGATCGAATTCTTTCGCAGTGAAGTAGAAATGATCCGAACATGCATTCCATCAAATGCCGAGGGCTTTAACGCTGCTTGCGTCCTCGAAGTCTTGGCTAAGCAGATGAGCTGCAGGAATATCGCTCAAGACTTGCCTACAGTTGGCGGCCCACTTTCTAAGAGGAAAGCCTGCTGAATATAACGCGCCAGAAATTTCATCACGCGCTTGGATTGTGGATTCCAAGTCGTGCCCTACTTCAAGTACGTCGTCGACGTACATATGTCGCGTTAAAATAGTGGCGGCGACTGCATGTGAATCTTGAACGTCGTCTGCCAATTGAAGCAATGTTCTTATTGCTTAGTACGGAGCACAGTTTACCCCGAAAGTTACCGTATTCAATTGAAATTGACGGATGGGTTCGTCTGTAGACTGTAGGATGGACAAATATTTGGCGATACATCTTCTCGATGTCGCTACTAAAAACGAATTTGAACAGCCTCCATCTAAGTATTAAGATCGTAAGATCGCTTTGTAGGATGGGACCAGGAAGCAGAGCATCGTTTAAACTCACGCCGTTATCTGATGGACACGAAGCGTTAAACACCACTCTCACATTAGTAGAAGTGATTTCTGGCTTACCCACCGATGGGGTAAGTAGTAGGATTCGGACGGATTTTTGGACAGGTGAAATGTTTGAATTAAAAAAGGAATGTTTAGTGGTTGAATGTCAGCCAATCATTAATTTTATTGAAAAAATTCTTTCTCTATTATTGTTCGGCCGGTGTGCGTCTAATCCTGGATAGGTGGGCGCACCGGGTCGATCTCAGTGGGAATAGAGGATTCACTCAAACGAGACAAATAAGAAACACAGGAGGATTTTCCTCGTTATAATAATGCACTTTATTGGGTAAAGATAAAATAAATTGAATACAATATTACCTGACTGTACAGTTGTAGGAAGCGGCGGAGATCCTTGGCGGCAGATGTTAACTGGTTGGCTGTTGAAATCAAAGAGGCCGGTTGTATAGCAAGCTACAACCGTTGACCCGCAAAATCCTCCGTTTTGGAGGGGAAAGGCACCCACACATCAACCCCGACATGCATATGCATGAGTGCTGACAAAAAACACACATACACGTACATGTACATGCATGCACATGCATGTGGCGGTGATGGTGTGGGTGGTTACAAATTAATTCGAGTATCGATTCGCAGGGTTGCATTGGGGGGATCGCAGACAGATGCGGAAAAAGTTAGGCATCCTGCCTAAACATGATGGCCGCCCTTGCGATACGCAACATCGTTTTCCGCCAACGACCTCCACTGAAACCAGAAAAATGAATATAAATGAATATAAGACTTACACACTAAACTTAATCTAGATGAGGAGTTCGTCTGACGACGCAAAATGGCCGGGAATCCCTTCCGACTTGCTTCGCATGCCACCTGAGCTAAGATTTGTAAAATTAGCGGTTATGAACAGTTAACAGTGAATATTTCTTGCCATTGAATTATACATAAATATAGAAATTCAGAATGTAATATGTGTATAGTCGATGGCCAGTAAGGCTGGACGAAGAGGCCGAGGTCTCCGTTCCAGAGTGGCACCATTTTTTGTTATTCTTTGGTTTTTTGTCGTTCCGGATGGAGAGGCCGAGGTCTCCATTCCAGATTTGCGTTTTTTTTTGTTGGTTGGACGAAGAGGCAGAGGTCTCCGTTCCAGACTCGAGGGTTTTGAGGTTTTTCTGGGCTGGACGAAGAGGCCGAGGTCTCCGTTCCAGCGTATAACGTGTCGTGTCGCTCTCAGGTTGACTGTGGCATTTTATGGATGTGCCAGGGCGAGTGGCCGTGAGGCTGGTTGGGTGAAACGGCGGTGTTTTATTACAAAACGTATGTTAAAAGAGATGAATTAAGTGCATATGCGAAGCATATTATTAAATACAATTCTTACCAAGCAGAGATGCGTTATTTACGTTCACCTGACATAAATTTGCAAATTGGCGATGCGTTCTCCGCGACGCGTTCTATCTGCGCGTACCATTATGCTAAATGTACCATGCAACTCTGTCGTGTATTTCTTGGTTAGCTGACAGCTGGTATGGTGAATTTGTGGTGTGCGAGTATATATATACATATATGTATTTGCTTTCCCTTGAAAAAAACTAGGTCACTGGGGCAGTAGCACACTAGGCCGGTAGAAACAGTTGACTTTTTCCCATTTCGGGATTTTGTCGTGTCGGGATTCTTTTATTTCGGGACCCGGATTGTTTTTGTACCGAGCCCTTATAATGACTGTTTGTGATGTTTGTTGTTGAGAAACAACAAGTCCTGCCCTCCAGCCATGGAAAGAAACCGACGGCAAAAAAATCAAGAAATCAAAAAAAAAATTTTTTTTTGTTTGTGAATGAGAGCATAATTATTTTTAAATGGGGTTTCGTCTTTATTTTTGTGCGTAAGTATTTTGTTGAGACTGCCCGAAGCGTCAGTGACGATCCCGATTTTGTTCCTCTTGCGGGTTTTCGGTACCAGCGTGCGTCAGTTGACGCAGCACTAAAGAAAAACAGGCAAATATATATACATAAGTTGGTATAAGTATATGGGCAGTCAGTGCACGGACCTTACCCCATTGGTACATTTACTAACTTTTCTGACCCATTTTCATTTTCTACTACTAAACCACCGAAGCCCAACAAAATCTACCAATATTTCGGTATTTTCGCTTTGAAAACGAATACTGCGATCATTTTTATGTATTTAATGCCGAGCCTGCCCAACCAACATTAGGAGGTGATACTGACCAAATCAGTCCATTTTGAAAAATTTGTGAACAAATTTAAACAAGAAATAAATTTTTTGATGAGATAAATGTAGTAACTGAAATCGGTTATTTTGTAGCAGTATTTTTGGTACTTTGGAATATTGTTGTTGTGATTAGATGTTTTAGTACATTTTTGTCAGTATTCCACACTCAAAATACAGGAAAAGGTGAGTATCGTATAGTCATAAGCTATGTATATACAAATGTACATGTAGTTTTGTCTTGTTTACAAGTGTCATTTCCTTGAAATGCGCGTTATTTGTTTTACAATAAGTGATTAATTGTTTGGTACAAATATAAACTGTAGCTATTGTTTTCTTGGTAAAAAAATCTCCCACTACCACTGCTCTTTTCATCTGTCGCTTTCCAACATTCCGTTTATAAAAAGTCCGCGCACTGGTTCAAGTATGCCAGCCACATAGCAAAAAGGGAAGAAAAAAATGCTCGCGAACAGTTATACATACCTATGTATATAGTGTAAATTCCAAAGAACTGAAGCAAACGGGACTAAAATCGAACGATTTTTCCCGTTGGTATATTCTTTTACTACGGCGCGTGGCCGTAGTACGAAGTTTGGTTTAATTCAGAAACAAAAGGGTAAGTATTTTAATATTGGTAATTCAATATACTTCTTTTATTTCATATTAATATTGAATTTTCTTTTATTTTTAGGTTGCTTGCGTGGAGATGGGCTAGGACACCTGGCTATCAATGTGGTGTTGTATCGAATTTTGTTTTTAATTGTATGTACCGGCATCGAAAAGGGGGTGCTCCAACTGCGGCGTCTGCCGCGCTGTCAGTTGTCACACCTTTCCGATGCCCATTGATTCATGTAGTAATGGTTCCTTTTTTTTATTTTCAGGTTCTTTGCCACAAGCATTCACACAAGTCTTTACAGATCTGGCAGACGAATTACCTGGTCTATTAGTGGATGCATGTCTTTTAATTTATTATGTTGTGACGTGCGCTTGTTGCGCCCCCCAGTATTTAACAGGACAGAGTTATAATTCTTCACTAAAATTGAGGTGTTTAATTCTGATCATAATTAACTAAGACAGCACTATATAAAACGGGCTAGAATGAGCTGTGTAACGATGACGCTGTCGCAAATTAATGTCTTGATAAAACGATCGGCCGCTGCAGGATTACAACTACTGCGACCACAAGCTTTAGTTTCAATCGGATCGACCTTGGGCAGCGATATGCCCAAAAAACGAGGTGCTGCAAAATGGTGTTCCGATCCCGAGTTTATAAGTCAATTCAGTGGGCCGGTCATTTTGTCAAAACCGGTAGTATGTATCCCGATGAGAGTACTGTTGATGTGAGCTTACCGCTCTGGAGTGGTAAAGGGTTGCCGGGGGAAAAAAATCCATGCGGAATTTGTCATTCGATTGTGGACCACAGAATCTAGCTGCTCACGGTGTATTACGTTTGGTATTACAGAAAAGTTCCGTACTATTGAGGTGCCACTCGGTGCTAAAATACATTTATTACATTTTATTTGCCGAAATTACGCGATTTTCACTCACATTATGGCAGTCGGTACGCGTGCCTTTGATGTGGGCGCACTTACACTATAATTTTAGTTCTTTGAAGAACGTGAAAAATTAAAAAATTCTGGAATTTTAAGGACGTGTTTCTGGGGCATGCCTGCCTGCAGCATATATAAGACCTGGCGGCGTCTATTTGGACCTGCCACCCGGTCGAATGGAATTTGTGGTTTGAGGGGTGTTATACTACGTGGGCTCGGTAAAAAATGGGTTTGCGTAAGACAACAACCGTACGATGCTTATGATTTGGTTAGTTTGGAGGTTCCTATTATGTCTAAAGTAGAATGCATAATCCATTGTTGTTGGAACACCCGCACTTAAGTGAAAATATTGTTGAACGTTTCCGAAATTTGAGTATGGGACATTACGCGATTGCATATCTTGGTTACACTTATAATCTCTCCGCTAACAACAGTAGGCCTTTCAGCCGATATGCCAAGAATTTGGTGCCGATATTACTTGTGATGAAATGACATGCGCTGCACCAATTGTTAGAGGTTTAACACAGGAGTGGGCTCTGACCAACCGACACTTCAGGGAGGATGCATATGGTGTACCATTTTTCGGCCATAACTCTAATATCAGAACGAAAGTAGCTCAATTATTACAAGAACAATCGACGATATATCAAAAATGTTGGTTGGCCCTTAGAGTTAATATATTATCATGGTGGTGGTTATGCGCTTTATGCGGCGTACTAATATGTGAGAAAAGGTTGTGCGTTCGTGAAGATGCTGTGACAAGAGAAGTTAATTGTCAAATTGATAGCGATCAGAAAGGGATCTTGCTGAAAAACTTCAACGCGATTGGTAAATGATTTTCGAATGGTTTGGCCAGTGGAGCCTTGGCATTATTGCATTCAATATCGTAGAAACTGAGGTGCAATACTGTCGCTCTACCCAATTCGTTCAAGTGAAGTTGAAAGGTTCGTATAAATGTGCAACCCAATCACTCAAATATGGTAATTTGGTTAAATTTTGTATAAAACCCAATAGAAACTGCCATGTAGTGTTCGAGCAGAGTCACGTAGTCGAGCAAAAAGGTGCGAACCAGCGGGTACTGAATGCAGTGGACGAATAACATTGGGAAAAGAAATGGGCAACCATCGGCGAACTCTATAAATGGGCACCTATCTCAAATTTGGAAAAGAAGAGGTAAGCGGCGTTGATGAAAAATGTATGATACCAAAATGAGTGTTTCGTATAGTGTGAGGCGAAATTCCACGCTGCATATAAAGATTTAAAATAAATTAGACGATTCAAATTGTAGTGCTTTACATTCCAACCCACCCCGTTTAAGCGGTTTTGATAAAAAAAATAAAAAATTATTATTCACCTAAAGATATAATCGTGCGCTTAGCTTAGTCATCAAATATTGCAGTATTATGAATCCCCTGATCTTTTGAAATTTATATGGTTATCTACTTCACCCGTGCCACTGTAGAGAAAGGGGACATGCAGCTATCTTCTATGTATAATAATTAAATCCTAGCAGATGACATATTCGTGTATTATTTAATTTTTATTTGAAAATCAATGCAAAATGCGAGCTAGTCACTAAACATTGATGAAGAACGTGTACATTGCACGGTTGATATAATGAGGCTGCACAAAGGCACGTACAAAACTTAAATACGCCATACTTCCGAGTCCCTATCAGTTGGAACCTACCCAATGTTAGTTCACTAAAGTTGTATTTACCATTAGATTTGCACTCTCCGAGTCCGGCTTCCGTTTTTATCTATCCCGATAAGTACCCCACAGCTAAATTATTTTCTATTAGCAACGCAGGGCCAAGAAAATCCGATCCAGCGGCAGCATTGCGACACTAATTCATTGTGAAGGGCGACCAGCAATGGGTTATGAGCGGATGGTGGAGCAATGTCAGCAGCGCCCTTCAGATCTATGCTACTGGCAGCCATGGGGGTATAAGTGGTAGTTGCTGCAACTGTCGGCTATATGGTGAAAATAGTGACAATCTAAGTCCTTGTATGGGAGCTCCGCATCGTTATTCAAATCAAATGGGTGGCATTGATGTATTTTTAGAAACAACCAGTTGACATAATACTCGAACGTGTCGAGATTTTTGATTTGTTTAATGCCATGTTATCTGACGTTGAAGGTGCTAACTGATAGACTTACTAGCTATCATCCTTATAGAGACCCACACCGCGCCCACTCGAACTTAGTTGATTTTGTAGTTGTCGCTTGGAAATAATTCCTTGGTTTGTGTTTGCGATTGCGTTTGCTTATATGCGTATGCGTTCGATTCTTTGCTTTCAAAGTATACGGTGTTCTGTGGTCCTTGGTCGGGCTGATGGAGGGAGTTTGGGTTGACTTGTTGGAAGTTTGAAAATATGAAAGGCCGAAGGCCCTTAGATTCTGTGGCAGATCGGTTCGCCCTTCTGCGGAAGGCTTTTATGATGTCCTCGTTATGGGATAACGAGTGAATGGGATGGTTTCTGGTGTCCTCGCTCGGGGCGAGTGAGTGAATTCGGGGATTTTCTGGTGTCCTCGCTCTGGGTGAGCGGGTCGATTGTGGGATATTTTCTGGTATCCTCGCTCTGGGTGAGCGGGTGAATTTGGGTTTGACTGTAAAAAATTAAAATTAAGTGTTGTGTGGCAGATGGGGGATCTGCATTAGGGTTGTTGGTTGGCGTCGTTCAACATCATGGTTTTGATGTTAGGTATCCAGTATTGGGTGCGTATCAGACGTAACATGAGTTGGTTTTCCCCATGCAGACTTTGTTGATGAAACATTAGGACTGTCAGACGGGATAACCGGCAGTTGTATGGGAGGAGGATTGGGTGGCGTTCACTAAAAGCTAAGTTCTTTGACGCCCCGAGTCGCCCTCCTACCCGAATGATGCCATGTTGGTCTAGATAGGGATTAAGTGAGAGTATTGCACTTTTCCCTGCAATTGGTTTTCCGTCCTTTAGATCACTATATTCGGAACTATAGTGTTGTTTCTGATAGATTTTAATTAAGAGTTGGGTTATTGATTTGATCTCATCAGGAGAGATTAAAAGTGACTTGACCTGAAATGATTTTTTTGTTTTGGGGTGAGTTCTTCGGTAGAACCTCATAACGTATGAGAGCACCCGTAAAGCCCTAGGTAGGTCTGAAAAGCGTTGGAGAACATCGGTAGTATTTACTGTTGTTGTTGCGCAGGTCTTCGCCCTCTTTTCCTCTACGGAGGTGATGTAGTCACGTTCTTGTGCTGGCCATTGGGAAGTGTCTTCTTGCAGCCAAGAAGGTCCCTGCCACCACAACGAATTGTTGACCAATTCAGATGCAGGTAATCCTCTGCTACCTAAATCTGCTGGGTTAGATTCTGAGTTTACATGCAGCCAGTTCTTGTTTCCGACCATGTCGATGATCTTGGTGATCCGATGTGCGACGAAAGTGGACCACGAACACGGCGGTTTCCTTATCCATGCGAGGACGATAGTTGAATCCGTCCAAAGGTGCACTTTCACTGGTCCCAACTTGAGGTTCCTGAAAATTGATTCGGTGATTTCCGCTAACAGCACGGCTCCGCAAAGCTCCAATCGTGGAAGAGAAAGAGTTTTCACTGGGGCTACTCGGGTTTTGGCTAGAAGCAGGTTTGTGCAGACATTATCATCCGTTTTGACGCGCATGTAAATGGCTGCTGCATAAGCCTTCTCGGATGCGTCACAAAATCCATGGATCTCGATGTCGGTTCCTGGTGAAAAGTTGACCCATCTAGGTATTCTTATTTTATCGATCTCATGGTATTGGTCGGTAAAGGTTTTCCATTTTTCCAGCGTACTGGTCGATACTGGGTCGTCCCAAGCGGTGCCTTCCAACCAAATACTCTGCATGAGTATTTTTGCCACAATGACCATTGGCGCAAGCCAGCCTAAAGGGTCGAAAAGTTTGGCGATAGCGGATAGGACTGCTCGTTTGGTGATGTTTTCGCCATTTTCCAGGGTTCCTGCCTTGAAATAAAATACGTCTGAATGAGCGTTCCATCATATTCCCAGGGCTTTTACCGAACTGGCTTCTTCGAACGCTAAGAAATCCTCGCTGAGCAAATCCATTTTGGGGATGTCCTTTAGAATTTCCTTACAATTTGAAGTCCACTTGCGTAATGGAAAGCCAGCTGAGTGTAAGGCTTCGCGAATCTCGTTTCTTGCTTTGATGGTTGACGCTATTGTGTGTCCTCCAGATAAAACATCATCTACGTACATACTCTCTCTTAGTATGCTAGCCGCTGTAGGGTGTGAACTTGAGACGTCGTCTGCTAGTTGTAGGAGCGTTCTTATCGCTAGATATGGTGCGCTATTCACTCCGAAGGTAACCGTCTTTAATTCGTAGAGACTAATAAGGTCATTCGGGGACGTGCGATGCACAATACGTTGAAATTTGGTGTGATTTTCGTTCACCCAAATTTGACGATACATCTTTTCGATGTCGCTATTGAAGACAAAACGGTATAGTCTCCATCGTAATATAAGGATGGGTAGATCGGCTTGTAGAACTGGGCCTGGGAGGAGGATATCGTTTAGGCTATTACCGTTGGCCGTAGGGCTCGAGGTATTGAATACTACGCGTACCTTTGTAGTGGTACTTTCCGCTTTAATAACGGCGTGGTGGGGCAGGAAGTAATGATCCGAATCGTCGGATGGGATATTTCTTTTCAATTTTTCCATATGTCCGAGCGTTTCATATTCTGACAACACCCGAACATATTCCTTACCTAAATCTAGGTTTTTTATTAGCCGCCCCTCATTCCGGAAGAATTGAGAGCATGCCCGCTTCAGGGATGGTCCTAAGTTAATATTGTTAGGGTTATCCTGCCGGAATGGTAGTGACACGGTGTACCTTCCATTCTCACTTCGCTGCGTTGTTTCTTTAAATAGTTGTTCGCAGTACCTTTCATCTTCATTTAATATTTTATTTTTGGGTACATTTTCTACCTCCCAGAAAGCTTTGAGTTGGTTGTCTAACGCAACCTCGTTGTAGAAAGACATAATGCTCTTCGTTGGATTCGGTGATTCGATACGACCGGTTAGTATCCAACCGAACACTGTCTCTTGGGCTAAGAGTGTGTTTAGCACATTCTTTTTTATACCGCTCATTATAATGTGGGGATATATGTCTCCGCCAAGTATGAGGTCTACGTCTTCGTTGACGTAGAACCTCTTGTCTGCCAAAATCAAGTCTGGGAATGCCTGCATAGTCATTGCGTTGATATCGCAGGATGGAAGATTCCCAGTGAGTTTCGCTAGAACTAGTACGGGTGTAGTCAGGCTGAAGCAGGGATCCACTGGTGAACGTAATTCGATGTTGGATGCTTCTTTCACCTGAGCTGACACCGCATTTGTCATGCCCGAAACATGGGCATGCATTTTCCTCGCTGGCAAATTGATTCTGCGTTTCAGTCTTTCAGTTATAAAGGAACATTCAGACCCAGAATCAATTAATGCCCGCGCGGAGAAGTCGGTACCATTATGGTGAATGTGTACGCGAGCAGTTCCTAATAGCACGCCTGTGCTGGAATTGGCATGACAGGATTTGACATTCTGATTCGCCGAGGCAGGTGGTTGTCCCGATTCCTGTCTTTTCCTTGCCTGTGCCGAAGTTGATGGGGCATTATCCGCATCTTTGAAGGGATTTCGTACCGCCGGTTGCTGAAGTGTGTCCGCATGCAGGAGCGTGTGGTGACGAGAGTGGCATTTGGAATAGTTGTATGAACTGGTGCACCTCGTCACTGTGTGTCCTGGGGATAAACAATTCAGGCAGCCATTTGTGGATTTGACGAATTTAATCCTTTCTACTGGGTTTAAATCGCAAAAACGTGAACAGTTGCGTAATCTGTGCTCCGTAGATTTGCACATTTTACACATTGATTTTGTTGTTTGCTTGGTTACTTTGGTTTGAAAAGCACCAAGTCTTTTTGTAGGGTTTTCCGTCGACTGGCGCGACGTGTTTGATTTTTGCACTTTAGAAGTGGCATTCCCTGTAAAACCAGACACGGTTTCAAGTGTCTGGAAACGATTTGACAAGAATTTGTCCATATCCTCCCACTTGGATATGTCCGTCTTGTGGTCAATGCTCTGCTCCCATAGAGCCAACGTATTTTCAGGTAATTTTGTCGAACATAAATAGGTAATAATCGCATCCCAATTTGAAACATCGATCTGATGTGTTTTTAGAGATGCCAAACAATTATTTATGTCGCGCTGTACGGTTTTGATAGAGCTGCCGCACTCGCTATCTATCTTTTTTAGATTAAACAAAATTTGTAGTTGTGAATTTACGAGAATCCGCTTATTCTCGTATCTCTCACATAGGTTTTTCCAGGCTGTTTCGAAGCCTTCATTTGTCAAGGGACATTTCTTGACGATGTCCTTTGGCTCACCTTGAGTTTTCTGATTGAGGTGGAACAACTTTTCTACCGGGCTTAGGCGACTGTTGTTTTTGTATATGGCCGTGAACAGGTCACGAAACGTTGGCCAAGATAAGTAGTCGCCCTTGAACACCTCAGTATCACAAGCTGGCAGGCGGATACTATGTTCGCGTGCGCGTTCTCCCTCAGGTGTGACTGCCCTATCTTTTTCCTCCTTCAATTTAGTTTGAATTTCAGCCATGTTCGACATGCATCTCAGGAATACGGCATATGCCGCTTTATGCTTGATCTTGACCGCTGAAATTTTCTTAGCATCGAGCGTGTCAGAGTCAAGCAATTCCTCGAGGGCGGTCTCGGCTTTTTCCCACTTAGCTTGCAACTCTTTTTGCTGTATTGCAAGAGTGTGTATAGTGTGCAGAGCCGCATTTATGTCATTAAAATCGGCCTCGAATTCGATAATTCGATCGGCCAATCTAATGTAGGAGTCCATGTTCATGGTTGAAAAGTGGAGAGCAGATTAACCAAGGGATATAACTTTGAAAACCTGAGCGAATCACCCAACCAACAACTATTAAAATTACGCAAAATTGATTTATTACTCTTAATTTGTTTATTTTTGTCTGACTTTGCAGCTTTTTTGTGCCTTAAAAACGGGTAGCAGGGGGAATCAACACCAATGTGTTTGTGCGAAGTAAAAGGGGGCCACTCGCCACTTCAACCTTCAATTTTATTATAAATTAAGTGCTCGCGTTGATATAAACTCGTCGAAAAGCGTGAAACCGTTAAATAAATCTTATGCAACAAAGAACAAAAACTGTGTAACAAGATTAATTAGAGAAATTAGTGAAAATAATGTGATGCAAAAAGAAAATTTAAATCGAATGGCGTGAAATTTTATGTGAAAGTGAGGTTATGTGTACCTCTTCCTTGTGCTGTGTACGGAGAGCCTTACCGCTGGTGGGGGGACAGGCCAGATAGTCACAAGGAATCTTAACAACGTTAATGATCCGCTTTTGCACTTATTTTCTTTTTGGCACTACACAGTTCTTTCACACTTTTCGCGGTTAATTATAATCACGTATGGCACTTCAAATGGATTTTTCGCACTTTTTATTTATTATTTTTAACCAAAAAAAAATGTGGCAAGAAATATTGCACTTACTTTGAACTTTTTGGTGATTTGTATTCCGGTGTGGCAAGTAGCTTGTGGTGTTGCAGCGGCTTGAGCTGGCTGTCGCTTGCTCAGTGTTTTGACGCTGTTGTGAAATAGTAAACTTTTTGTGGTATAGCTGTTGGCTGTGGCAAAATTCTCCGGATAGCTTTTTATGGCAATTTCTGTAATTTTGAATTTTGGTGGGGGCAGCTATGATCTTATGATGTGGACTGTATATAGGTACTGTATTCCAAATTCCTGGTGAAGATGGACCAAATGTTCGGCCGGTGTGCGTCTAATCCTGGAGAGGTGGGCGCACCGGGTCGATCTCAGTGGGAATAGAGGATTCACTCAAACGAGACAAATAAGAAACACAGGAGGATTTTCCTCGTTATAATAATGCACTTTATTGGCTAAAGATAAAATAAATTGAATACAATATTACCTGACTGTACAGTTGTAGGAAGCCGCGCAGATCCTTGGCGGCAGATGTTAACTGGTTGGCTGTTGAAATCAAAGAGGCAGGTTGTATAGCAAGCTACAACCGTTGACCCGCAAAATCCTCCGTTTTGGAGGGGAAAGGCACCCACACATCAACCCCGACATGCATAAGGCCATGTATAAGTAAAGGCCATGTGTAAGAACTGTTTCAATGATAAAGTGAAAATGATTATGCAAGCGGGAACGTTCACAACAATGGACGACGCAATTTCAAAATTCACAAACAGCTGCACAGAAATCACAGGCAGCTCGAATACAATTTTAAACATTCGTCAACAAAACCAATACCGGAGTAATTTCCGTGGAGGTTACCAAAGTAACAGCTATGGAGGTTACCGAGGTAGGAGATTTAGATACCAGCCAAGATTTAATAACAACTTTAGAGGAAATAACAACAATAATAATTCCCAAAGATTTTCACAAATCCAAAATAACAATAGACAGTACAATCAGACGCGTAACGTGCGAAATTGTACCCAGCAGGAAAACCAAGAAACTCCACTTCAAAATCAGTAGATAGATAAATATGTGTACTAAATCTACACTTAAATAGTTATATATCTACAAAAACATCATTAAATAACTCAATATCAAATTTTTTAATAGACACAGGATCAGATATCTCCATAATTAAAAAGAATCAAGTACTTAATCATACAAAAATAAATACAGAACAAATAACAGTCTTAAAGGCCATTGGTCAAGGTATAACCAGTACATTAGGCACAATTAAAGCTGATTTAAAAGGCGATGACCTTCTAATTTATCATAAATTTCACGTCGTAGAAGACGACTTTCCAATACCGTGCGATGGAATAATAGGTTTAGACTTTATAAAGAAATATAATTGTATTCTAGATTATGGCAAAAGAGAGGATAAACTAATCCTAAGACCATATGGTTTTCCCCAAACAATCACGATGTACCTAACAAATTATCTGTCTGCTAACACAATTACAATCCCAGCTAGATCTCAAGTCATTAGACAAGTAACAGTAAACACTGATAATAAAACCATCTTCATACCCCATCAACAATTATCTGAAGGCATTTTCATAGCGAACACAATCACAGATAAAGAACAAACTTTTGTCAGAATTATGAACACTACACATCAAAACACAACTATTCAAAATTTCAAAATACTTACTGAAAATTTAGATGACTACAATTTAATTAAAACAAACACACACAATAAACAGAGTAATAACACAGAAAAATTAAAAAGATTAACTAAAAATTTCCCGAAATTTGTCAATTCACAACTAACCTCATTATGCACAGAATTCATAGACATATTTGCACTGGAAACAGAACCAATTTCCTCTAATAATTTTTATAAGCAAAAATTACACATAAAAGATGACACACCAGTATACATAAAAAATTATAGATTGCCCGAAACACAAAAAGAGGTAATAAGCAAACAGGTTAATAAAGTGATCCAAGATGACATTATAGAACCATCAATATCAGAGTACAACAGCCCAATTTTACTGGTACCTAAAAAATTATTACTAGGTAATACTGAAAAAAGATGGAGGCTGGTAGTTGACTACAGACAAGTAAATAAAAAACTAGCAGCGGATAAATTCCCACTTCAAAGAATTGATGATATTTTAGACCAACTTGGAAGAGCAAAATATTTTCCATGCCTTGACCTTATGTCAGGTTTTCACCAAATAGAATTACACCAAGATTCTAGAGATATAACTCATTCACAGCAGAAAATGGTACATATAGATTTAAAAGACTGCCCTATGGATTAAAAGTAGCACCAAACTCATTCCAAAGAATGATGACACTGGCATTTGCAGGCCTCAAACCATCCCAAGCATTTCTATATATGGATGATTTAGTTGTACTAGGGTGTTCAGAAAAACACATGCTGAAAAACTAAAGAGATGTTTTCTCTACCTGTAGGAAATACAACTTAAAATTACATCCAGATAAATGCCTATTCTTCAGCGAAGAGGTAACTTATTTAGGACATAAATGCACAAGCGAGGGAATACTACCCGACCAAGCAAATTTGAAACAGTTCAAAATTACCCAAACACCAAAAAGAGCAGATGAAGTTAAAAGATTCGTAGCGTTCTGCAATTATTACAGAAGATTTGTCCGTGTTTCGCAGAATACTCAAGAAAATTAACTAGGCTTTGCAATAAGAGTGTTTCCTTTGACTGGACAGAAGAATGTCAAAAAGCTTTTGTCTATTTAAAGGAAGCATTAATCAGCCCAAAACTTTTACAATACCCCGACTTCAATAAAGAATTCTGCATAACAACAGACGCTAGTGGGTAGGCTTGCGTAGCAGTCCTTAGCCAAGAACATGACGGCAAACAGTTACCAATTGCTTACGCTTCTAGATCCTTCACAAAAGACGAAACAAACAAAGCTACAATAGAAAAAGAACTAACAGCAATCCATTGGGCCATAACCTTCTTCCGACCATAAGTTTATGGCAGAAAATTGAAAATTAAAACCGACCATCGCCCTTTAACATACCTTTTCTCCATGAAGAGTCCTTCAACCAAGTTAACACGAATAAGACCGATTTAGAAGAGTATGATTTCGAAGTGGAGTACATTGCTGGAAAAGAAAATCACATCGCGGACGCAGTGTCTCGCATATCAAATTTAAAAGAAATGTCAGTGGAAGCATGCAAAATAATGAAAGTTTCAACTCGGTCAGCAGCTAAAAATATAAAAAATAACATTAAAGAAAGTCACACAGAGAACCCCAAAATATACAATGCGCTAAATAAAGTTGAAGTAAAAAGACTAGTCCAGCTCGTTTTCAATCCTTCGAAATTCTATTTCAAAGAAGGGAAGAAAATTTGTAGCGATTTTGATATAAGCAACCTAATTGTTGAGGATAAGATTGACTAAGGACAATTCTTTACCAGGCTCGAAAGAGAAGCAGGCAATTTGGGCCTTGTACGAATACAGTTGTCCTTAGGGGACAAATTGTTTAAAAGAAATTATACTGCAGTAGGAAAATTTATTGAAAAAGGAAACAAGGTTCTCAAAAAACTAACAATTGCACTAACCCCAGAGGTTATACATATACATATATATTTGACTAATCCCGGGAAAATTAAGGAAATTCTGCAAAAATATCATGTCGATCCTATTAGTGGTGGCCACCCAGGAATAAATCGCATGACAAATAAAATCAAGCAGAAATATAGCTGGCAAAACATGAAAAATGACGTAAGAAAATACGTAAAGAGCTGCATCCACTGTCAAAAAAACAAAATAAATAAGCATATAAAAGAGCCAATGACAATAACGGAGACACCTCCGAAGGCTTTTGATATAGTACAAATCGATACGGTCGGCCCATTACCGAGATCAATAAACGGAAACGAATACGCAGTTACCATCATATGCGACCTCACCAAATATCTGGTAGCAATTCCAGTTCCGAGCAAATACGCGATAACAGTTGCTAAAGCTGTATTTGAGCACTTCATTCTGATTTATGGTTGCATGAAAACAATCCTAACAGACATGGGAACCGAATACAAAAATTGCTTATTCGAAGAAATATGCAAGCTGTTAAAAATTGAGCATAAAACCTCAACACCATACCATCATCAAACTTTGGACACCGTAGAACGTAGCCATAGGACGTTTAACGAATATGTACGTTCATACATATCCAGTGATAAAGATGATTGGGACGAATATCTCAGGTATTTCGTGTACTGCTACAACACGACCCCCTCGACAGTACACGGGTATTGCCCTTACGAGCTTATATTTGCGAAAAATCCTCCCATGTACGAATTCTTAAACGAGAATAAAAAAAGCCCAGTATATAATTACGAGGCATATGATAAGGAAATTAAATATAGACTTCAAATAGCACAACAAAGAGCTAGAAATTTAGTGAAAGAAGCTAAGGAAAAACAAAAGGTTAATTATGATAAAAGTAGCACCAGTAAGGAAATAAAATTAGGAGATTTAGTATTAGTAAGAGCAGAAGCTAGCCATAAGCTAGACCATAGATATAAAGGACGGTATAAGGTAAAGAAAATTTACAAAAATAACAATTTTACTTTAATACCACATAGAGAAGACACTAGTAATAGGAACAACAAAATAAGCATTCCACTTTACTCATTGCACATTAAATATTTAAGACATTGAAAACGAATTTTTTTTTCTCTCAGTTCCATATTTACACAAATTCTTATATATACATAAATAATAGAGAATATCTTCAGACAAGCGGATTTTAAGTGGGTGCACACATTTAAAATCCGGCTATAAAATAAATCAAATAAATAATATAAATAAAATAATTGTTAAATTTAAAAATTTTTATATGTAGAATAATCGTTAAATTTAAAATTTTGAAAAAAAGACTTGTACAAAACATGAAAAAATATATATAAAATGTAAATAATAAAAGTATCAAGGTCAGCAGATTAGAAACTAAATTCAAAAACTCTTTCACTACAATATCAAGTTACAGTAAGATACCAAAATCATTTAAATGCGAACAAAGAGTCTTATACAATTGTTCACAAAACTATTATATAATCCTGTTTTTCTAAGGCGGATGGTGTAGCATTAAGCGTCATGCCCACATATGCAATACATTTGCGGCATTACGTATCATGAACTTCTATGCCAATACATTTTAGTAATAGCATAATCATTATACAATACAATATACAACATAAATTATTGACCTAACACAGCGGTTAGCTAACATCAATGGAATGCCGAATATGAAACCCTTGTCAGTTCACAAATAATAAATTCTGCTTATCGTCAATTTTAGTTTGTCACCAAAATATTTACATACAACCAATAATGTGAATTAACCCAACATTTCACATGAATATCGATTTGCTGACATTGCATACAAATTTACATATATGCATAGCATGCATACAAATCTACATGTATGCAGACTATGCATACAAATCTACATGTAGGCATACCATGCATACAAATCTACATGTATGCATACCATGTATACAAATCTACATATATGTGTAGCGTGCATACAAATCTACATGTATGCAGACTATGCATACAAATATACATGTATGCATACCATGTATACAAATCTACATGTATGCTTAGTGGTAATACAAATGTACATATTTTTAGTTTATTAGTATTAGGATAATTATGAATGTGTAGGTTAAGAAATTATCTATAATTGTTTAGGCAGGATGCCTAACTTTTTCCGCATCTGTCTGCGATCCCCCCAATGCAACCCTGCGAATCGATACTCGAATTAATTTGCAACCACCCACACCATCACCGCCACATGCATGTGCATGCATGTACATGTACGTGTATGTGTGTTTTTTGTCAGCACTCATGCATATGCATGTCGGGGTTGATGTGTGGGTGCCTTTCCCCTCCAAAACGGAGGATTTTGCGGGTCAACGGTTGTAGCTTGCTATACAACCGGCCTCTTTGATTTCAACAGCCAACCAGTTAACATCTGCCGCCAAGGATCTCCGCGGCTTCCTACAACTGTACAGTCAGGTAATATTGTATTCAATTTATTTTATCTTTACCCAATAAAGTGCATTATTATAACGAGGAAAATCCTCCTGTGTTTCTTATTTGTCTCGTTTGAGTGAATCCTCTATTCCCACTGAGATCGACCCGGTGTGCGTCTAATCCTGGAGAGGTGGGCGCACCGGGTCGATCTCAGTGGGAATAGAGGATTCACTCAAACGAGACAAATAAGAAACACAGGAGGATTTTCCTCGTTATAATAATGCACTTTATTGGGTAAAGATAAAACAAATTGAATACAATATTACCTGACTGTACAGTTGTAGGAAGCCGCGGAGATCCTTGGCGGCAGATGTTAACTGGTTGGCTGTTGAAATCAAAGAGGCCGGTTGTATAGCAAGCTACAACCGTTGACCCGCAAAATCCTCCGTTTTGGAGGGGAAAGGCACCGACACATCAACCCCGACATGCATATGCATGAGTGCTGACAAAAAACACACATACACGTACATGTACATGCATGCACATGCATGTGGCGGTGATGGTGTGGGTGGTTACAAATTAATTCGAGTATCGATTCGCAGGGTTGCATTGGGGGGATCGCAGACAGATGCAGAAAAAGTTAGGCATCCTGCCTAAACAATTATAGATAATTTCTTAACCTACACATTCATAATTATCCTAATACTAATAAACTAAAAATATGTACATTTGTATTACCACTAAGCATACATGTAGATTTGTATACATGGTATGCATACATGTATATTTGTATGCATAGTCTGCATACATGTAGATTTGTATGCACGCTACACATATATGTAGATTTGTATACATGGTATGCATACATGTAGATTTGTATGCATGGTATGCCTACATGTAGATTTGTATGCATAGTCTGCATACATGTAGATTTGTATGCATGCTATGCATATATGTAAATTTGTATGCAATGTCAGCAAATCGATATTCATGTGAAATGTTGGGTTAATTCACATTATTGGTTGTATGTAAATATTTTGGTGACAAACTAAAATTGACGATAAGCAGAATTTATTATTTGTGAACTGACAAGGGTTTCATATTCGGCATTCCATTGATGTTAGCTAACCACTGTGTTAGGTCAATAATTTATGTTGTATAATATTGTAATATGATTATGCTATTACTAAAATGTATTGGCATAGAATTTCATGATACGTAATGCCGCAAATGTATTGCATATGTGGGCATGACGCTTAATGCTACACCATCCGCCTTAGAAAAACAGGATTATATAATTGTTTTGTGAACAATTGTATAAGACTATTTGTTCGCATTTAAATGATTTTGGTATCTTACTGTAACTTGATATTGTAATGAAAGAGTTTTTGAATTTAGTTTATAATCTGCTGACCTTGATACTTTTATTATTTACATTTTATATATATTTTTTCATGTTTTGTACAAGTCTTTTTTTCAAAATTTTAAATTTAACGATTATTCTACATATAAAAATTTTTAAATTTAACAATTATTTTATTTATTTGATTTATTTTATAGCCGGATTTTAAATGTGTGCACCCACTTAAAATCCGCTTGTCTGAAGATATTCTCTATTATTTATGAATATATAAGAATTTGTGTAAATATGGAACTGAGAGAAAAAAAAAATTCGTTTTCAATGTCTTAAATATTTAATGTGCAATGAGTAAAGTGGAATGCTTATTTTGTTGTTCCTATTACTATTGTCTTCTCTATGTGGTATTAAAGTAAAATTGTTATTTTTGTAAATTTTCTTTACTTTATACCGTCCTTTATATCTATGGTCTAGCTTATGGCTAGCTTCTGCTCTTACTAATACTAAATCTCCTAATTTTATTTCCTTACTGGTGCTACTTTTATCATAATTAACCTTTTGTTTTTCCTTAGCTTCTTTCACTAAAGATTTTTCGCAAATATAAGCTCGTAAGGGCAATACCCGTGTACTGTCGAGGGGGTCGTGTTGTAGCAGTACACGAAATACCTGAGATATTCGTCCCAATCATCTTTATCACTGGATATGTATGAACGTACATATTCGTTAAACGTCCTATGGCTACGTTCTACGGTGTCCAAAGTTTGATGATGGTATGGTGTTGAGGTTTTATGCTCAATTTTTAACAGCTTGCATATTTCTTCGAATAAGCAATTTTTGTATTCGGTTCCCATGTCTGTTGGGATTGTTTTCATGCAACCATAAATCAGAATGAAGTGCTCAAATACAGCTTTAGCAACTGTTATCGCGTATTTGCTCGGAACTGGAATTGCTACCAAATATTTGGTGAGGTCGCATATGATGGTAACTGCGTATTCGTTTCCGTTTATTGATCTCGGTAATGGGCCGACCGTATCGATTTGTACTATATCAAAAGCCTTCGGAGGTGTCTCCGTTATTGTCATTGGCTCTTTTATATGCTTATTTATTTTGTTTTTTTGACAGTGGATGCAGCTCTTTACGTATTTTCTTACGTCATTTTTCATGTTTTGCCAGCTATATTTCTGCTTGATTTTATTTGTCATGCGATTTATTCCTGGGTGGCCACCACTAATAGGATCGACATGATATTTTTGCAGAATTTCCTTAATTTTCCCGGGATTAGTCAAATATATATGTATATGTATAACCTCTGGGGTTAGTGCAATTGTTAGTTTTTTGAGAACCTTGTTTCCTCTTTCAATAAATTTTCCTACTGCAGTATAATTTCTTTTAAACAATTTGTCCCCTAAGGACAACTGTATTCGTACAAGGCCCAAATTGCCGGCTTCTCTTTCGAGCCTGGTAAAGAATTGTCCTTAGTCAATCTTATCTTCAACAATTAGGTTGCTTGTATCAAAATCGCTACAAATTTTCTTTCCTTCTTTGAAAAAGAATTTCGAAGGATTGAAAAGGAGCTGGACTAGTCTTTTTACTTCAAATTTATTTAGCGCATCGTATATTTTGGGGTTCTCTGTGTGTCTTTCTTTAATGTTATTTTTTATATTTTTAGCTGCTGACCGTGTTGAAACTTTCATTATTTTGCATGCTTCCACTGACATTTCTTTTAAATTTGATATGCGAGACAATGCGTCCGCGATGTGATTTTCTTTTCCAGCAATGTACTCCACTTCGAAATCATACTCTTCTAAATCGGTCTTATTCGTGTTAACTTGGTTGAAGGACTCTTCATGGAGAAAAGGTATGTTAAAGGGCGATGGTCGGTTTTAATTTTGAATTTTCTGCCATAAACTTATGGCCGGAAGAAGGTTATGGCCCAATGGATTGCTGTTAGTTCTTTTTCTATTGTAGCTTTGTTTGTTTCGTCTTTTGTGAAGGATCTAGAAGCGTAAGCAATTGGTAACTGTTTGCCGTCATGTTCTTGGCTAAGGACTGCTCTGCAAGCATACCCACTAGCGTCTGTTGTTATGCAGAATTCTTTATTGAAGTCGGGGTATTGTAAAAGTTTTGGGCTGATTAATGCTTCCTTTAAATAGACAAAAGCTTTTTGACATTCTTCTGTCCAGTCAAAGGAAACACTCTTATTGCAAAGCCTAGTTAATTTTCTTGAGTATTCTGCGAAACACGGACAAATCTTCTGTAATAATTGCAGAACGCTACGAATCTTTTAACTTCATCTGCTGTTTTTGGTGTTTGGGTAATTTTGAACTGTTTCAAATTTGCTTGGTCGGGTAGTATTCCCTCGCTTGTGCATTTATGTCCTAAATAAGTTACATCTTCGCTGAAGAATAGGCATTTATCTGGATGTAATTTTAAGTTGTATTTCCTACAGGTAGAGAAAACATCTCTTTAGTTTTTCAGCATGTGTTTTTCTGAACACCCTAGTACAACTAAATCATCCATATATAGAAATGCTTGGGATGGTTTGAGGCCTGCAAATGCCAGTGTCATCATTCTTTGGAATGAGTTTGGTGCTACTTTTAATCCATAGGGCAGTCTTTTAAATCTATATGTACCATTTTCTGCTGTGAATGAGTTATATCTCTAGAATCTTGGTGTAATTCTATTTGGTGAAAACCTGACATAAGGTCAAGGCATGGAAAATATTTTGCTCTTCCAAGTTGGTCTAAAATATCATCGATTCTTTGAAGTGGGAATTTATCCGCTGCTAGTTTTTTATTTACTTGTCTGTAGTCAACTACCAGCCTCCATCTTTTTTCAGTATTACCTAGTAATGATTTTTTAGGTACCAGTAAAATTGGGCTGTTGTACTCTGATATTGATGGTTCTATAATGTCATCTTGGATCAATTTATTAACCTGTTTGCTTATTACCTCTTTTTGTGTTTCGGGCAATCTATAATTTTTTATGTATACTGGTGTGTCATCTTTTATGTGTAATTTTTGCTTATAAAAATTATTAGAGGAAATTGGTTCTGTTTCCAGTGCAAATATGTCTATGAATTCTGTGCATAATGAGGTTAGTTGTGAATTGACAAATTTCGGGAAATTTTTAGTTAATCTTTTTAATTTTTCTGTGTTATTACTCTGTTTATTGTGTGTGTTTGTTTTAATTAAATTGTAGTCATCTAAATTTTCAGTAAGTATTTTGAAATTTTGAATAGTTGTGTTTTGATGTGTAGTGTTCATAATTCTGACAAAAGTTTGTTCTTTATCTGTGATTGTGTTCGCTATGAAAATGCCTTCAGATAATTGTTGATGGGGTATGAAGATGGTTTTATTATCAGTGTTTACTGTTACTTGTCTAATGACTTGAGATCTAGCTGGGATTGTAATTGTGTTAGCAGACAGATAATTTGTTAGGTACATCGTGATTGTTTGGGGAAAACCATATGGTCTTAGGATTAGTTTATCCTCTCTTTTGCCATAATCTAGAATACAATTATATTTCTTTATAAATTCTAAACCTATTATTCCATCGCACGGTATTGGAAAGTCGTCTTCTACGACGTGAAATTTATGATAAATTAGAAGGTCATCGCCTTTTAAATCAGCTTTAATTGTGCCTAATGTACTGGTTATACCTTGACCAATGGCCTTTAAGACTGTTATTTGTTCTGTATTTATTTTTGTATGATTAAGTACTTGATTCTTTTTAATTATGGAGATATCTGCTCCTGTGTCTATTAAAAAATTTGATATTGAGTTATTTAATGATGTTTTTGTAGATATATAACTATTTAAGTGTAGATTTAGTACACATATTTATCTATCTACTGATTTTGAAGTGGAGTTTCTTGGTTTTCCTGCTGGGTACAATTTCGCACGTTACGCGTCTGATTGTACTGTCTATTGTTATTTTGGATTTGTGAAAATCTTTGGGAATTATTATTGTTGTTATTTCCTCTAAAGTTGTTATTAAATCTTGGCTGGTATCTAAATCTCCTACCTCGGTAACCTCCATAGCTGTTACTTTGGTAACCTCCACGGAAATTACTCCGGTATTGGTTTTGTTGACGAATGTTTAAAATTGTATTCGAGCTGCCTGTGATTTCTGTGCAGCTGTTTGTGAATTTTGAAATTGCGTCGTCCATTGTTGTGAACGTTCCCGCTTGCATAATCATTTTCACTTTATCATTGAAACAGTTCTTACACATGGCCTTTACTGCTGCTTGCGTCGAATATCTCGTTGCTAAGTCTGGGTTAAGTCCATCCGAGATATAAGCTCCTTCCAATGATCTAGTGATTTTTTCTATTTCAGCAGTATACTGGTTTGCAGTTTTGCTGCGATGTTGGATATTCAGGAGTTTAGTTGTTAAAACTTCTACTGATTCCCCCTTTATTGCAGTTTTTAGTTTTTGTTTTATTTGTGCAATTGTATTTTCGTCACTTATGAAGTTCCTTGCCGTGCCTTTTAGCTTTGTCTTTATCATGGTTATCGCTAAAGCTTCATGATTATCCTTGATTTGGTCTAGAATATCAAGAGCATCTAAGAAACTGTGCAAATTTTCAGGCTTGCCATCAAACTCTGGCAGCACTGATGAGGCAGTTTTGATAAACTGTACTACTGTTTGTGCCATTGTGACGTTTATGAGTCGGTTATGCAGTGGTTTATGTTCTTCCACGGATAAGGTTCGACTAAATGATGGTGAAGGGGTACGGTTTCTTGAAGGTTCAGTTAGAACGGAGTTAAATCAATTTGGAAACTTTCTTCTATAGTAGTTGGTATGGGGATTTCGATGTTATATCTTGCTAATGAAGATACTAGTTTATCCCGTACTGTTGAAAAAATTTGTTGAGCCTCTTTTTGGTGATCGTTAGTAAGTATGTGATTTACTTTACTAATCAACTCTTTTACAACATTTAAGGCTTCTAAAATTATGTTCAGATGTTTTGCTATCGTTTCTGTTTTTATGGTAATATTTTTGTTTATGCACTTGTATGATATATCGGCTTTTAATTTTTCTTCTGTTAATTTATTATGGATTTCTTGCCATGTATTCATTTCTCTTCGAAACTTTGTACATTTTTTAATTGTCTCAATTTGTTTTTTATATAATTTTTTATTAGAATTGCAATTGCGACAATCAAAAATGTAGTTACACAAACAAAAATAGTTAACCATTTATCGGAGATTTCTTCTTTATTTTCTATAATTGCTTTTGGTTCGTACTTGACCAATTTATTTTCGACATTGTTTTCTGTATTTTCCGTACCAACTTCGTATCCTGCAATACCTATTAGTATACCATTTAATATAGTTTTCCACCATGCCATTTTTTAAAAATTAATGAAGAAAATTTGTATTAAGGTTTTATTTATTTATTTATTTGTCAACCAATATATGACTTAGTATTATGTTTTAAGTCTAAAATGCGTAAATTTATTTTTCATTTGGGAAGACCATTCGTAACATCCTAGCTGTTTCTTCTTCCCTTGTTGTAGGGTTTTTTACATCTTCAATTGTAGGTTTCCTAGTCATTCCTATTTTCTTCCAAAATGATTTTAACCATCGCAGTTTTCTTTCATAACCTACCTTTTCTTTATTTATAATTACTTGATCTTCCCATGCAATGGAGTGTTCCCAGTATTTAGGTGGCATTCCAATATACTCAAAAAGTTATTTTTATTTTTTGTTTCTCAATTCTCTAATTTTGATTTTTAATTTTAACCTATCCTCGGTATTTGTTGTTAAATTTAATTGTTTAAAGGTCTCAGCTATATCTTTCTTTATTTTAAATTGTCTACCTCCCCGTTTTCTTTTTCGGATTTTTGGGGTAGGTATTTTGGGTATTTCTTCTGTTTTTATAGACTTGTTCCGTCGCCAATACTCTACTATAGTAATTGGTGTCGGACCTTGATTAGTGGCGTTACGGGTTTTAAGAACTTCCTCAGAAATTTTTATGAATTATCTTATAGTGTCTTCACACTTTTTAAAAATTCTGTGAAATCCTTCTTCCGTTTCTATTTCTAACATACTAAAGAGATAACTGAACTTTTTTTTCTTTCTTTTTCAAATTAAAAAAAAATTGTTCATATATATTCTTCCTACTTCTATTTTTTTCACACACTTTTTTTTTAAATTTTGAAAAAGTAGCTTTTTACATTATATTTTTTTTCTTTTTTTTTTTTTACAAGTCCTATTTTAGAAAAAAATTCCTAAGCAAAAACTTTCGTTTTTGCTAATTGTTTAGCGTCCATGAAGGCCTCCCAATTTATTTCTAATTTTGTATACTTATATTGCTGGTACGCCGCCACTGGTCAAGATATCCTCCGATCCTGTTTTGCTGCTAATTTGTATTCCACTTCTTCTATGCTCACTTGCTGTTCCGTTTTTATCGAATCTTTGCCGAAAAGGCTTCCCCTTGTTAGAATTCTGATCTTTACTGGTGTCACGTAGTAGTACCGTTTGTTTTCTTTATCCTCCTTTTTTTTTGTGTAAAAACTTTTTAATTGTTTAAAAATGGTCACAATCTCTGGTCAGTCAGATCTTTTTTAGCAGTTGTGCTAATTTTTGATCTGAACTAGCAGGATCTTCCTCCAGCAAGATCTAGCGAATTTTGCTTAAGAGCAAATTTTCAGCTAATTGAAGATCAGGCTGGCAGGATCGCCATGAATTGTTTGAATTAAAAAAGGAATGTTTAGTGGTTGAATGTCAGCCAATCATTAATTTTATTGAAAAAATTCTTTTTCTTTTATAGATAATTTATTAACCTACACATTCATAATTATCCTAATACTAATAAACTAAAAATATGTACTTTTTTAAATTTTATTTTAAAAAGAGAACTGATCGGAATATACAATTAATTAAAAATATGTACATTTGTATTAACACTAAGCATACATGTAGATTTGTATACATGGTATGCATACATGTAGATTTGTATGCATAGTCTGCATACATGTAGATTTGTATGCACGCTACACATATATGTAGATTTGTATACATGGTATGCATACATGTAGATTTTTATGCATGGTATGCCTACATGTAGATTTGTATGCATAGTCTGCATACATGTAGATTTGTATGCATGCTATGCATATATGTAAATTTGTATGCAATGTCATCAAATCTATATTCATGTGAAATGTTTGGTTAATTCGCATTATTGGTTGTATGAAAATATTTTGGTGACAAACTAAAATTGACGATAAGCAGAATTTATTATTTGCGAACTGACAAGGGTTTCATATTCGGCATTCCATTGATGTTAGCTAACCGCTGTGTTAGGTCAATAATTTATGTTGTATAATATTGTAATATGATTATGCTATTACAAAAATGTATTGGCATAGAAGTTCATGATGCGTAATGCCGCAAATGTATTGCGTATGTGGGCATGACGCTTAATGCTACACAGGCTTGGTCGGATTTCAGACATATGACCTAACTGATCATATTCTTTAAGGACTCTTGTATACTCCTCTCGTAAAGAGGGGTTTTTGGCTAGCCTACCTTCACAACGAAAATATTGCTAGAACGCGGTTTTACGTGAACACCCTAAAGAAATATCTACTGGGAAATTCTTTCGAAATGGTAGGGAGACAGTATATCTTCCGGTATCCGTTCGCGTTGTAGTGGCCTTGAAAATCTCCTCGCAGTATTCCTCATCGGCCGTACGGATCGCATTCCTTGGGATATCTTCCAATTCCCAAAATTCTGCCAGTTGTTGATCCAGAGAAATTTCACTGTAGAAAGAGACACAGGATGACACCTCTTTCTTGGGGTTGGTCCGTCCCGTAAGTATCCATCCGAATACCGTTTCCTGGGCGAGAAGATTACTCGTAAAGTCCTTCCTAATCCTCTCCAACATGATTTGCGGATAGACATCACCTCCAAGCAGAAGATCAACTTGTTCGTTCGCAAAGAATCTGCCGTCTGCTAGTTTTATTCCCGGGAAGTTTTGTTGGATGACAGGGTCAACATCGACGGTTGGCAGACTGCCTGTCAATTGAGGTAACACTAAAGCCGTAGTGCTGATGGATACCCTTGTATCAAGGGGTGAGCCTATATGGATAGGGCAGGCTAGGGTGGAATGAGCGGACACCGTATTGTTGATACCTGACACTGTAGCGTTCACTTTTTTGACTGGAAGCCCAATACGTCGGCGAAGCCGTTCCGTAATAAATTAACACTCGGAGCCGGAGTCTATTAAGGCTCGGGCCGAGTATACAGTATATCGCAGGTGGATTTGAGCTGTTCCCAGTAGGATAAATTTATGTGTGTTCGAAAAACACGATTGGACTTGACTAGGAGAGTCACTGGTGGTCTGAGTGCGACTTTGTTCAAAAGTGATCCGTTTGGAAGTAGTTGAACTCGAAGAGCCCGGTTTTGACGAGCAGGTTGCCTGGACTGGGTTCAAATGCAGGAGAGTATGATGTCGTGCATGGCAAGTCGAACAGTTGTAGGCGCTGTTGCATTTCGCCACACCATGTCCGGAAGACAAACAGTTCAGACACAAATTGTTCCTTCTCACATGCTTACTGCGATCAGACGGAGTCATCTTTAGGAAGCGTGAGCAGGATCGAACGTGGTGAGCGTCACGACTGCAGAGTTTGCATTTCGCATTTGATACGCTTGCCTGAAAAGTGTTCAATTTTTTGCTGTTCCCCTCGTTATGTGCTTTGAAGGGTTGAGATTTGGTCGGCTGAGACCTTCGCAAGTCAAAAACAGTTTCCAAAGTCTGGAACCGACTTGTTAGAAACTTGTCCATATCACTCCATTTTGGGATTTCGGTTTTATCTTGAACCGATTGCTCCCACAAGGAAAGCATAGCTTCCGGAAGTTTCGTGGAGCAGAGGTACGTAATGATCGCATCCCAATTTGATATGTCAACTTTATGAATCTGGGGTGCCGAAATGCAAATATTTATTCCCCGCTGAAGTGGTTTGATTGCACTTCCAGATTCAGTTCCTACGGGGGGAGGTTGAAGAGGATCTTCAATTGGCTATTAACTAGAATTCGTTTATTCTCATAACGATCGGTCAGGTTTTTCCACGCGGTTTCGAAACCTTCATTTGTAAGGGGATATTTGCTTACTATTTCTCTTGCTTCGCCCTCAGTTTTTTTTATTAAATGGCATAATTTTTCTACTGAGGCGAGCCCCTGATTCTTTATGTAAATGGCCGTGAATAAGTCACGGAATGTTGGCCATGACAAATAATCTCCCTTAAAAACTTCGGTATCACAAGGCGGAAGCCTAATATTGCGTTCCCTAACCGATTCGTCGCTTGATTTTTCAGACGCTTTATCTTTTTGCTTTGTAGCTAGGTCACCTGTCAACTCTACGTACTTCATATAAGTCGTGTACGCTTAGTGCTAAAGTGTTTTTAAATTCCAAAATTATTAAAATTGGCGTAAAACTTAAGTAGCCTACATGTATCGTAAACTTTTTGCCGCTAAAAATGTCAAACTTGTCACCGAAATAGCACTGTGGTGCTTGAAACTCCCTTTTTCTTCTGGTAAATAGGATGAATTTGAACGGAAATATAAATTTCAGTAAGAGCACCAACCAAAATCCCGAAATAACTCACCAAAATCTAGAAATATTAGTATAATACAACTAAATAAGTGAGCAGAAAAAGAGAAAAACTCGAAATTTATTTACAAAAATATTTATTTATTATTTCAAAAATGATCACAAATTATTTGAAAAATAATTGCACACTTTATTTAAAATAAATACCGATAAAAATGTATATTTAAAGCTTCCATTTTAAGGTTTCGGGATTTGCAGTACTAATTTCGGGATATGCACTCCTTTGTAGTTGCTCACCACCACCACTATAATGCATGTATATACGCAAATTCGCCTTGATTTGTTTACTTCTTTTATTTCGTTTTTCTTGCACTTGTTTTTAATAATGCGATAGCAAATCGCTATTATTATGACTTTTATAAATGAAAACGATTATAATTGTCGAAATAAACGCGGCGCGAGTGATTTTGTATTCATACAAATTATGTGATAATTAATTATTTAAATTGATTTATAGTGCAGTGCTGTGTTGTGATTAATTTAAAGGAAAACAAGTAAGGAAGGTTAAGTTTGGGTGTAACCGAACATTACATACTCAGTTGAGAGCTATGGTGACAACATAAGGGAAAATAACCATGTAGGAAAATGAACCGAGGGAAACCTTGGAATGTGTTTGTATGACATGTGTATCAAATGAAAGGAATTAAAGAGTATTTTATGAGGGAGGGGGCCATAGTTCTATAGGTGGACGCCATTTAGGGATATCGCCATAAAGGTGGATCAGGGTTGACTCTAGAATGCGTTTGTACGATATGGGTATCAAATGAAAGGTATTAATGAGTATTTTAAAAGGGCGTGGACCTAAGTTCTATAGATGGACGCCTTATCGAGATATCGCCGTAAAGATGGACCAGGGGTGACTCTAGAATGCGTTTGTACGATATGGGTATCAAATGAAAGGTGTTAATGAGCATTTTAAAGGGAGTAATCCTTAGTTCCATAGGTGGACGCCGTTTCGAGATATCGCCATAAAGGTGGGCCAGGAGTGACCCTAGAATTTGTTTGCACAATATGGGCATCAAACGAAAGGAGTTAATGAGTATTTTAAGAGGGAGTGGGCCTTAGTTCTATAGGTGGACGCATTTTCGAGGTATCGCAATAAAGGTGGACCAGGGGTGACTCTAGACTTTGTTTGTACGATATGGGTATCAAATGAAAGGTGTTAATGAGTATTTTTAAAAGGGAGTGGGCCTTCGTTTTATAGGTGTTTGTCTTTTCGAGATATCGCCATAAAGGTGGACCAGGGGTGACTCTAGAATTCGTTTGTGCAATATGGGTATCAAACGAAAGGAGTTAATGAGTATTTTAAGAGGGAGTGGGCCTTAGTTCTATAGGTGGACGCCTTTTCAAGATATCGCCATAAGGGTGGACCAGGGGTGACTCTAGACTTTGTTTGTACGATATGGGTATCAAATGAAAGGTGTTAATGAGTATTTTTAAAAGGGAGTGGGCCTTCGTTTTATAGGTGGACCCCTTTTCGAGATATCGCCATAAAGGTGGACCAGGGGTGTCTCTAGAATTCGTTTGTGCAATATGGGTATCAAACGAAAGGAGTTAATGAGTATTTTAAGAGGGAGTGGGCCTTAGTTCTATAGGTGGACGCCTTTTCGAGATATCGCCATAAAGATGGACCAGGTGTGACTCTAGAATGCGTTTGTACGATGTGGGTATCAAATGAAAGGTGTTAATGAGTATTTTAAAAGGGAGTAATCCTTAGTTCCATAGGTGGACGCCGTTTCGAGATATCGCCATAAAGGTGGGCCAAGGGTGACTCTAGATTTCGTTTGTGCAATATGGGTATCAAACGAAAGGAGTTAATGAGTATTTTAAAAGGGAGTGGGCCTTTCTGGACCAGGGGTGACTCTAGACTTTGTTTGTACGATATGGGTATCAAATGAAAGGTGTTAATGAGTATTTTTAAAAGGGAGTGGGCCTTCGTTTTATAGGTGTTTGCCTTTTCGAGATATCGCCATAAAGGTGGACCAGGGGTGACTCTAGAATTCGTTTGTGCAATATGGGTATCAAACGAAAGGAGTTAATGAGTATTTTAAGAGGGAGTGGGCCTTAGTTCTATAGGTGGACGACTTTTCAAGATATCGCCATAAGGGTGGACCAGGGGTGACTCTAGACTTTGTTTGTACGATATGGGTATCAAATGAAAGGTGTTAATGAGTATTTTTAAAAGGGAGTGGGCCTTCGTTCTATAGGTGGACGCCTTTTTGAGATAACGCCATAAAGGTGGACCAGGGGTGACTCTAGAATGTGTTTGTACGATATCGGTAACAAATTAAAGGTATTAATGAGCGTTTTAAAAGGGAGTGGTGGTAGTTGTACAGGTGGTCTCCTTTTCGAGATATCGGCATAAAGATGGACCAGGGTGACTCTAGAATGCGTTTGTACAATATGGGTATCAAACGAAAGGTATTAATGAGTATTTTAAAAGGGAGTGGACCTTAGTCTACAGGTGGAGGCCTTCGCGCGATATAGCTATAAAGGTGGACCAGGGGTGACTCTAGAATATGTTTGTACGATATGGGTATCAAATGAAAGGTGTTAATGAGTATTTTAAAAGGGCGTGGGGCTTAGTTCTATAGGTGGACTCCTTTTCGAGATATCGCCATAAAGGTGGACCAGGGGTGACTCTAGAATGTGTTTGTACGATACGGGTATCAAATTAAAGATATTAATGAGGCTTTTAAAAGGGAGTGGTGGTAGTTGTATATGTGAAGGCGTTTTCCAGATATCGACAAAAATGTGGACCAGGGTGACCTAGAACATCATCTGTTGGATACCGCTAATTTATTTATATATGTAATACCTGCCAAGATTTTAAGGGTTTTTTTTCGCTCTGCAGAACTTTTTCATTTTCTTCTACTTAATATGGTAGGTGTCACAACCATTTTATAAAGTTTTTTCTAAAGTTATATTTCGCGTCAATAAAACAATCCAATTACCTTAACATATTTCATCCCTTTTTTCGTATTTGGTATAGAATTATGGCATTTTTTTCATTTTTCGTAATTTTCGATATCGAAAAAGTGGGCGTGGTCATAGTCGGATTTCGTTCATTTTTCATACCAAGATAAAGTGAGTTCAGATAAGTACGTGAACTGAGTTTAGTAAAGATATATCGATTTTTGCTCAAGTTATCGTGTTAACGGCCATGCGGAAGGACAGACGGACGACTGTGTATAAAAACTGGGCGTGACATCAACCGATTTCGCCCATTTTCACAGAAAACAGTTAACGCCATAAAATCTATGCCCCTACCAAATTTCTAAAATATTGGTTAATTTTTGTTCGACTTATGGCGTTAAAAGTGTCCTAGACAAATTAAATGAAAAAGGGCAGAGCCACGCCCATTTTTAAATTTTCTTTTATTTTTGTATTTTGTTGTACCATATCATTACTGGAGTTGAATCTTGACATAATTTACTCATATACTGTAAAGATATAAAATTTTTTGTTAAAATTTTACTTAAAAAAAATTTTTTTTTTAAAAGTGGGCGTGGTCCTTCTCCGATTTTGCTAATTTTTATTAAGCGTACATATAGTAATAAGAGTAACGTTCCTGCCAAATTTCATCATGAAATCTTCAACGACTGCCAAATTACAGCTTGCAAAAGTTTTAAATTACCTTCTTTTAAAAGTGGGCGGTGCCACGCCCATTGTCCAAAATTTTACTAATTTTCTATTTTGCGTCATAAGTTCAACTCATCTACCAAGTTTCGTCGCTTTATCGGTCTTTTGTAATGAATTATCGCACTTTTTCGGTTTTTCGATATCGAAAAAGTGGGCGTGGTTATAGTCCGATATCGTTCATTTTAAATAGCGATCTGAGATGAGTGCTCAGGAACCTACATACCAAATTTCATCAAGATACCTCAAAATTTACTCAAGTTATCGTGTTAACGGACGGACGGACGGACGGACATGGCTCAATCAAATTTTTTTTCGATCCTGATTATTTTGATATATTGAAGTCTATATCTATCTCGATTCCTTTATATATGTACAACCAACCGTTATCCAATCAAACTGAATATACTCTGTGAGCTCTGCTCAACTGAGTATAAAAAAACAGTGTCCAATGGCCAATTTTGGCGGTATATTTGTGCCACCGGTGAACAAGAATAATAGCACTTTGAAGCCGGAAGGTGAAAATGGACACTTGTTTACGAATTTAAAAAGATTAATTTCGAAAAAAATTAAAAGAACTCACTGCACAATAATTAATTTATCACTTTTTGTTTTGTTTATGTCCGTTCGGACGGACAATACAAAGATGGAGCGAGCCGAAGAGTTTTCCAAGTATTGGAAAAGAAAGAGAAAAAAAGCAAAATTACTTAAAAATTTTCTTTTTTTTCTTTCGAAACTCCGCGAAAATCACTCGAACACTTGCATATGCTTTTTCTGAATTTATTATTTAGCACGATAAACAGAAAAACTCACCCGTAATTATTTTTTTATATTTTGCTTTTGGTGTGTGAAGAAGGTGAATATGTAGGTATGTATGTAGTATGTTCGGCACCTGTTGGCTTAAGTGTTCATCTTTGATATCAAAGCTCTTTTTTTACACGTACTTGCTTGTTCGTAGAACGGCTATGAAGGACCATGAACACAATTGGCGGGAATGAAACCAATTGTGTTTTGCGAAAAGAAATAAAAACAAGATAATTAGTGTTTATACATAGAAATATGTATAATAATTAAAATATGTCTTTATTTCGTCAATATTAAATTAGTATTACAACAGGAATTTAATAACTTACGTTTTTGTTTGTATGAAATACTCCAAAATGAAAACTCGGCAAACGGAGGAACAGCTGGTGACTTGTTGGCAGGCAAACTAAATCAGAGCCGACGGCAACTTCCAAATCGCCACCGAACCCCAAATTTTCTCCCTTAACGAAAGAAAATGCTGGATCAAGAGGACGATTGAAAGTTATCCGTTGCTTGCTGACAAACGAAAAAATAGTTAAGTCGAGGGCGGCTACTCGGTAGGAAATTAATTAGGCAACTGGCCTAAACACAAAGTTTTAGTGAAAGGTAGAATTTTTCAAATCCATCGTTCCGTTTATGAGTTATAGCTGTGTAAACAAAAATTTTATGATTTTTTACTACATTTTGGCAATTTGCCACGCCCCTATAATATATACCTTCAAATTATATTAACTGTACCATCTCACGTAGCTAAGCCTTCAAATGCAAGAAACCGTTTTAAAATCGGAGCATTCTGTGTGAAGTTATGTGCATACATGGCATTTAGCGACTTTATTTTATAAGATTTATTGATGACAATCAAAATGTACACTACTTTTTATTTTTTTTTTTTCAAATTTTGAATTTTTTCTAAAGAAAAATCTTGAGTTATGATTTTGGAATGGCTAAACCTATTTGGGATTTGAAAATCAACTAACGATCATCTCTCCTTCCTGTATCTTTCCCAAAAATTTCATGGCAATCTTTCTATCCGTTCTCGAGTTATGGAGTGACAGTCAAAATGTACACTTCTTTTTATATATATAGATTGGGGAGTGATATAAACATTTTTTGAAGATGGTTCTCTCACAAGTTCCTATCATAATTTGATTACATTCGTTCGAAATGATTAGTTTCTCAACTCTCGATTTCATGAAGGGCCTACAAAACTTGAGTCCAAAAAGGAATAAGTAAAGCGAATTTCGAATGGTTCTCAGATCAACGCTATTAAGAAAATCGCGTTGGTTCATTGATGGTCTGTTCGAACGAATGTAATCAAATTATGAAAAGAAGTTGTTCTTCTACCTTATTATAAAATTCAGTTCTAAACGAAAACTTATCGTGCAGACGCAGTTGAATATGCGGCAGAGGAAAATTGTTCAATACGGAATGACTAATAAATTATCATCTAGGAATCAACGGGCTTATATTCTATTATTCGTTGACCTATTTAAAAGCCTTGAATCCGCTTGAAACCCCTATCGGGCTATAAAAAAGGTAATGTTCCCAATTAAAGTTATTTAGCACGAAATCGTTACTCTCTGCTATTAAGGACCAATGGGGAGTGTTCGCTAAGATCACTACATGTAAATTCTTTAAGTCAGAGAATGTTTTATAAATAATTGACCTGCAAATGATTACATCATATTTTAGAAAAGCCGTTTCCTTAAAGAGATTAGCATGAGAAATACAACCAATTATATATTTGCAAGAAATTTGTTGCTTTTGTTTTGCACAACAGTGTATGTATAATACATTTGTTTTTTTATATATTTTTATACTGATAAAAACTTTTCGCATTATTATCTTGTTTGCTCTATAAATTTTAATTTGTGGTAAGAGCACGCTTTTATCAATTTTGCTTTCAAATCTGTATATCTGTGTTGCACCTTTTTTCGTTGTATTGAATTATTTTAGTTTATTTTGTCAAAGCAAAGAAACTACTGCAAAAATGTTTGTTTCATCACACCAAGTGTTTAATTCACTTAATTTGTATACTAATATACTGGCAAATAAAAACAGGATTTTATAAAAACAAGTATTTTTTGGTTGATGGTATCTGAAACTCCCAATTAGACACAGGTTCGTTTGTTTCCATTTATTATTAACTAGCCTTTACCCGCGGCCCAGTCCTCATAAAAAACATTCCAAAATCATCGCAAAGAGACCCCGAAAAACTTCCCAAAACGCCCCGTAAGACTCCCCAAAATCATGCCCGAAAGACCCCGGTTGATCCCCAAAATAATCCAGAAAGGATCCTGAGAGGACTTCTGAAGACTCCCCAAAATCATCCCGAAAGGACCCCGAATGACTCCCTAAAATCATTCGTAAAAGACTCCGGAAGAGTCCCCAACACTCATCACCAAAAACCTCGGAAGGACCAGGAAGAGTCCCCAAATTCAACCCCGTAGTACCACGTAAAGACACCGGGAGAAACGAAGAAGACTCCCCAAAAGACCCCGGAAAAACCCCTGAAGACTTCACAAAACCATCTCGAAAGATCCCGGAAGACTACCTAAAATCGTCACGAAAGGACCTTGGGAGAACCCAAAAAGACTCCCCAAAATCATCCCCAAGGGATCCCGGAAGGACCCCTTATGAGTCCCCAAACTCAACCCGAAAGGACCTGGGAAGGACCCGGAAGTCACTTCAAAATCATCCTGAAAAGACCCTGGAAGGACCCCGGAAGACTCCCCAAAAGACACCGTAAGAAACATTGTAGACTCCCCAAAATGCCCCGGAAGAACCCCAGAAGACTCCCCAAAACCAATCCGGAAAAGCCCGGTAGACTCCCCAAAATTATCCCGTAGAGATCCTGGAAGGATCCCTGAAGACTCCCCAAAATCATCCCGAAAAGACCTGCGAGGGAACAGCAATTATCCCCAAAATCATGCCGAGGACCCCGGAAGACTCCATTACATCATATCGAAAAGACCTCGGAAAAGCCCGGAACACTCCCCAAAATTATCCCGAAGAGATCCCGGAAGAACCCTTAAAGACTCCCCAAACTCATCCCGAAAAGATTAGGGAAGGACCCGGAAGTCTCCCCAAAAGCATCCTATGAAGACCCTGAAAGGACCCCGGAAGACTTCCAAAATCAAAGTATTTTATGGTTTTCAATGTCAAAAAATCAAAATTTGAGTTTTCGTTTTGCGTTCGTTGTAGCAGGCAAACTGGCAACGTGCGTTTGTACGCAACCGCCAAACAACACAAAAGTCGATTGTGGTTGGGCCTTTAGGTATATGGCAAAAATATAGCATGATGGAATATTAGAAGGTGGCGCATTGCGCATGTAAACACTAGTTCAGTTGTTTTTTATGGGCAACTTTACGTCAATTTCCTTTAGCTCTTGTTTTTCTCTCTTTCTTTCATTGGCTTCAATGGGCAACTGTGACGTAGCCGCGCAGAACGAAGCAATTTTAAAGTCGTGAATGCGCCATCTGGGTTTTTATTTGTGAAAATATAGAAGCGTTAAATGTTTCCAATACTTTTGTTCGATACTCTCATGGTGAAATTATACAAGGTGGAAGCATGAAGCCCAATTATACAAGGTGGAAGCATGAAGCACGATTGAGTCACCCAAAGTTTATGTAGAATTTGACAACTGATTATGAATGCTTCTTAGACCGAGAGTGCATTTTGGAAGTATGGAAAAGAATATCGAAAACAGTAAAAATTGTGAGAGGCATTAAATAATTGTTTGGTATTAAATGTAAAGTCTTAAATATTTAGTGGTTAAACTAAACAGCGCGAGCAGTCGCCGATACTTTACATCGACCTAGACCGGAGATTAATGGAGCGAATTCGTTCAATTTTGCTTTTGGACTAAAACTGGGGTATCCAGCAACAGGGAATACAAATTTTGAAAAATGGGCGTGGCTCAGCCCCTTGGTGACTTAGTTTTTCGCCAAAATTCGGGAGCTTTAACTGCGGTAATAATTGAGGTATCGTCGAAAAATTGTATGGAAATAATCTGCATGCAATGACAATAGCGTCTGACAAAAAAGATCATCGGGTCATAATCACTATCATCTTTTTAAAAAGAAGGACCCCTGTATACTCCTCCCAAAATCATCAAATATATCATCCCGAAAGACCCCGGCAGGGCCCGGGAAGGTTTCCCAAATCATACCGGAAGGTATCTCAAATGCCCGCAGAAGAGTCCCAAAAAGAACCCGAGAGGACCTCGGAAGATCCCCCGCTCACTTTTCCAAAATTGGTTTAAAGTTCATGGCCAATATACCGAATATTGATGGTGTGGGGCAAATGGATCTAGTATTATAGAAGAGAAGAGGGGTGAGGTTAGGCGCCACTGCTCACTTTTCCAAAATTGCTATGATGTGTCCTTACACAGGCTATGATGTGGCCTTCCAGTGCAGTCAATCGCAAAGAAATTCGAAGTTATATTCGAAAACGGATTCGAACGCAAAATAGTTGCAATTCTTCTATTTTGACTGCGTTTCTTTGCGTGCAGCCAACTTCATGTTGTTTACAGTGCGATTAGTATACACAATAATAATAAAAAATATCAACCAAACACAAATATCAGGAATTTACTTATGTATGTATATGAAAAATTTTACAAAACATATGCACTGTCAAACGCATGGAAATGCTTACACTTTAAGTTCCTGCTTAAATGTGACTATGAATATGCCCTAATTACTTTGACAGAAATATGCAGCGATAAACTGACATCCACAGATGAAAGCATATATCGTGTAAAGCTCTCTTTGCAGTTGCAACGAGTCCATTCAGACCATGGACTTGGAAGCATTACGTCAAACTTCCAAATACCAGAAACTTATTTCAGAAGCTGTAGTAAAAGCCTTTTTTTGCTTTTAACTCGAAAATGTTGCAATTACGACAGCTTCGTTCCTTTGGAAAAGTATTTATACTTGCATTGTTTGAACGCCACTTCCGATTCTTCGGAATTTAATATCTTTACCGGGATTATTTTTTCAGCAATCATCTGGCCATTTAAACCGCGACTGATAACTGCTCATAGAATCTTAGACCCAAACAAATATAATAGTTTGAGTCATACAAATTGGACTAAATTTAAGTTTGCTATATTGAAAAGAAACATTGCCAGCATTTGGCCGAACCTTAGGAAAAAGTTTTTTGCCAAAAGCTTTTACCTCGATCCACGCATTTAACCACAATGATTGGACACTTTGAGAAGACCCAGGCCCTATTATGAGACAAATTCGATCTTCGACTGTGGTCGAAATAGCTGATCGAACGAATTTTCATTCGGTATTATGACATTCATTCGATCAAGATTAGTGTCATTGTCAATTCGATATATTCAACCGTTCAGAAAAGCACATTCCCATCATCTGTCAAATAAAATAAAAGAAAAATTATTTACTATGAAGAAAAAGCTTAAGTACTGGAACTAGCAGGAAGTATAAACCGCTGAAATGAACTTCAACGCGTAATTGTAGCTTTCTAAACATTGTAACTTTCTGAACATGTTGTTACATTTGTTAAAAACTAAACTTCATAATGACCATAGAAGCGTTCATGGACTTGCAATCTAGGAAAGATGGATGGCTGCAACAATGCACAAGAGCCAAGTCTATTCCAACCGTTTTGAAATTGGAAACAATTCTCAGATTTTGCGCTAGGGATTGTCTCAACTGAGCATCGGCTACGAGAATACATTCGGAATTTTTTCCATCTGTTCTTTTCTGCAAGTTCGTTTTGTTATAAACGGATTTTGTATTCACGACCTTGGACCTATATGTAGTGTTCTTAAATTATATAGACTAAATTAATTTTATTTAAATTTGTTATTATGTTACTTTGAACTTTGTAATTTTAATATGTCTTGCAATATTTTAATTTTCAATATTGATTTTACTATTTTCAAAAATTTTCGTTAATATTCAATTTTTTATCATGAAATATAACACTTTCTGAAAACTTGAGCTGGCGGGTTCCAGATTAGTTTCTCTTTTAATATATTCGGGGACTCAAACTTGTGGTATAAACAAAGAACTTACGAGCGTGCGTATACTGCTGCGGTTTTAATCCAAGTGACCGAGTTCCATTCCACGCGTTCCGTTTACCCCCCAAAGCTAACAGGCCTTTGGCGGGGTAACTTAACAAAACGTCAATTTAGCTTTTAGTATATGTGCTAACGGCCGTAATAAATAAGCGGTTCTGCATTAAATTGCATTAGGGTGGCCGGCCCTTAATTTTTCCTTTGGGGTTAACCTGCTGGCCTAAACATGCCGGCCCCTTGCGGTACGCAACCTCGCCTTACCCTGCTGCTGGAGTAGACAATATCTAGAGGGAGAAAAATGAGAGATTTGTGGATGGACAGACCGTACGCATGAGTTCAAAAGTATAAAATATTATTTATTACAAAATTCATAATTTAACTTCAAATTCAAAATTAATTCCTTTGGCATCTTCATGAGGACCAAAACATCGCTCAAAACAAATGAAATCACCTAAATCAGCGGAAAACTAAATAAAATATTCCGTGAAAAGTTATATTATTGAATAATAAAAAATATTAAAATTGCAATAAATATCGAATAAAAAAGTGAGAATCGCTAACCATGCCCCATGTGCGTTTGTGCATTGCCGGTTGCCCACCGTATACTGAAAACGTTCACAATTTTCCTTCGGACCCAGACAGGCGGGATCTTTGGCTGAAACAATTTGGAAAATATCCCTGAGACGGTAAAAAAAATATCTATTCGTTTGCCATCGGCATTTTAGTTTCCGCATGAGACTAGGTAGAAAAATACATAGAACAGCTTATCCAGACCAAAATTTGACACCATACAATCCAAAAGTACCATATAAATTTAAATCAGCACTACCTTATAAAAATCTTTTTATGGAATTGGAACTAAGAAAATCACCACTAATTGAATATGCGACAGTACAATATAATGTTCCTGTAAATTCGTGGGCGGATGATGGTATCCAAGGCGAGGACATCATTGTAATTAATTCAACCAACGTTGCAAAATCGAAAGCAAACCAACTTCTACCTACACCAAAATGCTTATTGAAATGTACACATGCTCGCGTTCTCTATAGATTTCCTACGAAGGAAAGTGATTTTGAACGTCGTAAACAATGGTTTTTTACTTGGTATGGACCCTAACATGCTTAGATACTCCTTTAGCCCTTTTTTTTCACTGTTCACTGCACTCACCTTGCACTCGAACGATTGAATCAGATCCGCAAGACAAATAAAAGAAAAAATGATAAGAAAAGGAATGATTTTAAAACGAAATTGGTATATTTAAATGCGTTGCGATTGCGCGCCAAGATCGACTGTATCGTACAAAATTTTACAAATTGTGAAAAAGTTTATATATGAAGGTATATGTGTGGTGTGACAATTTATGTGTGTGAACGTGTTAGTGTCAGTGTGTGGTGTGTTAAGTGGGTGGCAGGGTTGCATCTGCCAGTATGCTGGTGTTGCCACGCTCGTTTAGCCATCCCGGCCCCCCTAGGCGAGTGATCAGCCTAGCAATCGTTGTAGCTGCTGCAGGGTTGCCACGACGTTACTTAGCCCTGATGGGCGACGGCTGCGCTGCGTGGTTGATGGTCGACGAGGTGATGCTTGAGGGCGATAGCGGGCCCCTGGGTGGGTCCACTGCCTTGGATGCTGGTTCTGCTGCCAATAGGGAAGTGGTGCTTGTGGTTGGTGATGAGTGCGTGGCCGTTGACGCACGTTGTTGCGTGGTGATGGCACGACGGCGACGTTGCGCCTTGGTGTCCGGTGGAGCAGGGTATGGTGTGGCCTGTCACACAGTTGGCATAATGTGCTGGAGGTACACTCCGTCGTTGCATGCCACAATGCCAAGCAATTTAGACAATGGCCGTGCGCTTGTGCCACCTGCTGCCGTTGAATCGGTTGCATGCCACGAAATATTGCGCATAGGCGTAGCGCATGTGGGCGGCGGCAGAGTGGGCAGCGCACGCCATGTGCCACTACCGGATCCCCTTGTGGCGTTTGCGGAGTGGCCGCTATGTTAGACCTCTGCGATGCAGGACGAGGACTTTGGTCCGGTGGGCCCGTTGCTCGGGATGCAGTGTTGCGCGGCGCTGCTGTCGGGGTTGCGCGTGCTCGGGGAACGGTAACCGCTGAGCGGATGGTGGGTTTTGGGGCGGCTTCATCCACTTCCATGTCCATGATACCCTGTATGGAGAAAGAATGGACTTTAGTGTCTCATAAGGGCATATTGATTGCTTGATAGAAGCAGCTTTATGGACATATGTAAATATATCAATATAAATATCTTATTTATCATTTAAGCTGTTTTCGATTGGGTTTTAAAGCATATTCGTTTAGATCGGTTAATTTGTTTAGGTTTGGTTTATTTTTATGCCATTAGATATTTGTGTGATTAATATTATCGGTGTTAGGGTCGATAGGTAAAAAGCAAAGCTTTACGAGCGGTCGAGTGAGTGTACCGTTTTGCGTACGCAGGTCAACTACTCGGATGTAACCGTCGGAGCCATAATGTACCTTTTCAATGCGACCTAGCCGCCATTCAGTTGGAGGGAGACATTCGTCATGAATTAGGACGCATTCTCCAATTTTTGGAGCTTCTTGTGTATTTTTCCATCGATATCGTTTAAGGAGGTCTTTTAGATATTCCTCCTTCCATCGGCGACTGAATTCGTGATGGATAATTTTAATTCGTTCCCATCGATTTATGAGGGATAGTGAGTCCACATTTGCGTCAGGGATAGCCAGAAGTGGAGCTCCTCTCAGAAAATGCCCAGGAGTAAGGGCTGTAAAATCGGAGGGGTCTTGCGAGAGCGCTGAGAGTGGCCGGGAATTTAGAACGGCTTCCACTCGTGTTAAAAGAGTCGTAAACTCTTCAAATGTAAATTTATTATTGCCAGCTGTTTTCTTAAAATGTAATTTAAAGCTTTTTACTGCTGATTCCCATAGTCCACCCATGTGTGGTGCACTGGGGGGAATAAATTGCCAGTTAATGCCTTGGGGTGCGTATTTTTTAATGATTTCCGGCGAGACTTGCTGAGCGAATTGGATGAACTCCTTTTCGGTGGCTCTTTTTGCACCGATAAAGGTTTTTCCATTGTCGCTCATGATTTTTGAGGGAAATCCTCGCCGTCCGACAAAGCGTGCAAATGCCGCGAGAAAAGCTGAAGTAGTAAGATCAGAACATAACTCTAAGTGCACCGCTTTTGTCGTAAAACATACAAAGACGGCCACGTAACCCTTCGTTATGGTAGAAGACCTTAGCATCGAGGCCTTTAGCTGGAAAGGTCCGGCAAAATCAACACCCGTGATAGTGAAGGGCAGAGTGAAATTGCAGCGCTCAGGTGGTAAAGCTGCCATGATCTGCGTGCGCATCTTCTGTTTATGCAATGTGCATACTTTACACATGAAAATGCACCTTTTTATTAACGGCTTTAGTCGGGGTATATAAAATTCCTGTCGGATCATTTGTTGCATTAGCCGAGGTTCGGCGTGTAACATTAATATATGCAGGTAATTAATAAAAAGTGTGGCAAATGCGGATTTTTCCGGAATTAATATAGGATGCCGCTCATTGTAGCTCATATTGGAGTTTGCTAGTCTACCATTGGCCCGAAGCAGACCCTTCGAGTCTAAAAAGGGGGTAAGCACTAACAGTGGGCTCTTTTTGTCAATCGGCTTTGATTCCGTCAACAATGCCTTTTCACTGTTGTAATATCGATTTTGTGTGAATTCGATTAAGGATATTTTTGCCCGCTGCACATCTTGATGCGTTAGAGCATAACTTGAGGTATTTGGGATTCCTCTTACTTTATTCTTTAAGCGATCTACAAATTGAAACATATACGCTATTACCCTTAACGCTCGGGGGAACGACGAAAATCGCTCAAGGATGTCGTTTTCCTCCAGAGTCGCATGGAAGCCTTCGATTCTTCGACTTTCCGGGGCTATGATATTACGTGCAGGGGACTTTGGCCATGATTCTGGTGATTCTATTAGCCAATTAGGGCCATTCCACCAAAGTGTTGTGGTTGTTAGGTGCAGTGGTTTGCAGCCTCTTGTGCCAAGATCCGCAGGGTTATCAGCACAGGCTACATGTCGCCAAGTTGCTGGCCCAACTAGGTCAAGAATTTGAGCCGTGCGGTTTGACACGTATGTCTTCCAGGTATGCGGTGGGTTTTCTAACCAAGCTAAGACAATTTCTGAATCAGACCACAGATATAATTTTCGATTGCTTAGCTTTAAGCTGCTTTGTACGGTTGAGGCTAGCAGAAGTACTAAGTACTTAATAAACACAAAAAACAAATTTCCATTCGCTTCAAAATTAGATACACAACGAAAATTTCGACAGAGATTAGATGCCATAATACCAATTTTTAATTTTTATATATATATACTTCACCTGAATAACATATTGGAAATGGTCATTATCGTGACACTGACGTTTGCGATCAAATTGACCATGTTGTATGATAAATGCTCTTCAAAAAACGCGAGTACTCCATAAATAGTGTAAGGAATACTCCTTTAGGAGTATAGGAGTGTCCCAAAACTAATCTGTATTCATACAAAAAATGTGCTCCAATTAACATTGCGATGTCCTAGGAGAGGAATAGGTGATCCCACTCTCGCTTTGTTTGTGAGTATTCCATAGAGTACATACGTGAGATTACTTTCCCAAGTACTTTCACTGCAGTACTCCATGGAGCACCCACAGAGGATCAAGTGGCAAAGTACTAAAGAGGAATTGTGTTGGAAGGAACTATCGGAGTGAATTTAATTTAAAATGAAAGTAAATGAAGAGGGGCAATACAACTTTTATATTTTATACAACGAATATTCGTATGTTATTTAGCATTTGCGTGAATAAAGAAACTAATATTTCTCTTACTATAGTATGTATACATAAAACCAATGCGCGGTTGCATTTTATCAGAGTTGCCTTAATAAAATTTTATCATCAGTTAGTTGTATGCAATATTTTACTTTTGGCAACTTTGTTCGATCGTCATCGTTTCGTGATCACGGTCGTTAAAAAACAAGCAATGATCGGCTGATGGTGGTCCGCAAACGCATTGCAAAGGAGTATTGTTACAATACTCCAACGTGAAGAAAATGGAACACGTAATCCAACAATTTTTGCAGGGTGTATATATAAAACAAGTATATGTTAGATGGTCATTTTCGTGGCGCTATATATGATAAATGTTGTTACTAAAATGACCATTTCACATAGGAAATATATATATAAAAATAAAATATGTAACATGTTCATTATCATGACTATATATAATTATATACAGAGTGATCAAAATGACCATGTTACATATTTTATTTTTATATATATATTTTTTTAAAGTCACCAAAGTGACCATGTCTCATTAATTCTCATATATCTTCTAAAATATAAAACATATATCGAAAAGGAACTCAGTTTCAGGGTCTCTAGATACAAACAAACATATACCGCTCTAAAATTTTGTAATCTCTTTTAAATCGATACAGTGCTTCCCTTGCTGTTTATCTTAGCATAAACCCCTACAGTTTTCTTATTTATCCCCATTTAAATTAAGACAAAACGCAAAAAAATATTTTTCATTCTCCATACTTGTGTATATTTACATACGGATATACAAAAGAAAGAATACGACAAAAGCGGTAAATTAAAATCTCGTGCAGAGTGTAGTTCAGTGCGTGTAATAGCACTTTTTCCTCGCATTAAATTGCACGCTATAAGAATTTCGGTAAGCTCTCATTTCTCTCTCCTCAAAGCCTCTTTACAGTCCAATAAATCGAAATTTAAATAAGACTCCTCTAAGTCACACCCGAAAAAAAGGTAATCTCATACGAATTAATTTTCCGTGTCAAAAATTATAATAATTTACCCCTATATACCTTTTAATACGTATATATATATGGGGTATTCCATCCCATTTCGGCCAATTTTGAACCCGACCCCTTTAGAATTGGCTGAAAGTTTTTCTTCTTTTTCTAGCTTATGAAAGACGTTTTTCAGAATTTTTTCAAATTTTTTCATCCAACTCAAAAAAAGTTATGAATTTTTAAAAAAACACCGTTTTTGTTTTCAAAATGCTATAACTTTTTCAAAAATTGACCGTTTGGGATCTTTTAAAAAAAAAAAAATTGTTTTTAAATGTACTTTTCGGAAAAAATACTTAAAAATCATTTTCTTATTTTTGTTATATGAATAAAATTGATGAAAAAAAATTTTTTATTTTTGAAATTTGTTTTCAATTAAATAAAAAAAATATAAAAAAATCGGCCCACTCCGCGATTAGTGTGGATAATTGCAGAATTGATTGAAGTTTTTTATGGGAAAAAATATCGAAAAACTGTAAAATTAAAAAAAAACTTTAAAAATTGTTTTGTATTTTTTCCGAAAAGTACATTTAAAAACAAATTTAAAAAAAAAGGTCCCAAGCAATTTTTGAAAAGGTTATAGCATTTTGAAAACAAAAACGGTTTTTTTAAAATTCATAATTTTTTTTTGAGTTGGATGAAAAAATTTGAAAAAATTCTGAAAAACGTCTTTCGTAAGCTAGAAAAAGATGAAAAAACTTTCAGCCAATTCTAAAGGGGTCGGGTTCAAAACTGGTCGAAATGGGATGGAATACCCCATATATCTTTTAATTATCGTACGTACATTTAAACCACCCTCATATATACATATTGAATATATTAAATATAGTGCAAACGCGGCACAGTGGTAAAATTTTCTCATTCATACCCTCAAATAAAATTTAGCTTAAAAACCTTTTTTTTGGTTTCGAAAATTATTCTCTGTTGCTATGAACGTTAAGATTTAAACTCAACTCCCTCACACCCACTTAAAAGCAAAAAAATACCCTCTCCCAAAAAAACAAAACAAAAAAAAAATTTTTTTCCCTGAAGTAAAATTTTTATTAATTCTCAACCGAAAGCGTCATAAAACAAACTCAAAATTAAGTGACGAGGAAACCAGACAGAGACAGAAACTGGTCAAAAAATTTAAGTTTTCGTCCGCCTCCAAAAAATTTATATCCGAAACGAACAATTTAATGGAATATTGTGCTCGGTTTAAGTCAACGTCTCTCCAAGATAATACCGAGTCCTCTCTAAACGTAAAAAACTCGAATATCGAAAATTTTTGGAATAGAGTCCAAAAAGCGTTCGATAAAGTGATAGCAGCCGAGGATCAGGACATGCCTGAAGAATTTGCAAAATCAGCCCATAGCAAATACACGACCTGCTTCATAACTTATAAGGTAAGAAAGGCTCAGATTGAGGACCAGCTTCAGCTGATAAACCAAGCCAATACCACCGCGCCCCCTATCGTCACAACACGTCTATCTGACAACTCCGGTATTTCGTTAAAAATCCCTCCCTGCGATGGTGGTTATGAAAAATGGCCATCGTTTCATGATATCTTCACAGCGGTCTATATTAACCACCCCAAACTCCCCCAAGCGCAAAAATTGTATCACCTCAGATACAAAACCCAAGGAAAGGCCGCTCAAATAGTCAACCAATTTCCCTTGACTGACGACAACTTCGCTTTAGCGTGGGAAGATTTAAAAGCTCGATATGAAAACAGACATGTTCTCGTAGATAATCAAATACGGACACTGATGAATCTAAAGCCCATTATATCTGAGAACAGTGAAGAAATTCAAAATCTGCAATCCTCAGTCAAAAATTATCTTCAGATCCTTGCCACGCAACAGGTGTCCGCAGAGAACTGGGATCCAATATTAATTTACATCGTTACCTCTAAACTCCCTGAAAATACAGTCACGTTATGGGAGCAGTCTCTGACTTCAAGAAGAGAACTTCCCAACTGTTCCCAAATGGACCAGTTCCTCACAACTCGATATGAAGTCGTAGGGCGAGTAGATAAATGGCGACCAAATAGATTTAAAGCCACTCCCCAAGCTAGGCCATCACTTAAACATCAGCAGTCGCACTCCTTTCAAAACAGATCGACCTCCCATACCCAGTCTCATATGACAGAGCAGCGAACAATGTACAAGTGCGCTATTGTAACAGAGCCATAATAAATAACAAAATGTCACCCTGTGTTCAAGTTGCTGCAACACCCGTTGTCTACCCACGGGTGGGGAACAACTTGAACACAGAGCAAATCGGCTCTGAATATTTATTATAAATTTGTGCAACTACGTGCTTGGTCGTGAACTTTTTAGAACTTGAGTAATTAAATTGTATTAAACTCAATAATAATTACAGTTTAAAGTAATAATTTAATAAAACAGTTACAACCGACCGAAGAGTGTTTTCCCTTTAAAAATTGGCACCAGTGCGAAGATATGGAGGCGGCGACCTCCACGAGGGTAGGATTTAACCCCACATAACCACGGGTGAGTTTTTGGCTTGGCAAGCGAAGCCGTACATTATATGGCGACCGTGAGGCTGGAGCATCGGGTTTTTCTTTTTCAATTTGGCAACGCAACGAACCGGACGTTTTCACATCAGCAGCGGTGAGTGGAAAATTTTTTTTTTCGGAGGACAGCAGTGTTTTGGACAAGAAAAAAGGAAAAGTGAGTGTGGTGCGAAAAATGTGCAAAATTTAATAATACAATTTTTCTAAATAAATTCTGATACATAAATTGCTAATTAAAATTCTAATCTACGACGTAATTTTCTACACATATTCAATAAAAATACAATACATAATTTCCTAACTAAAATTTTACTAATAATTTTCTAAATTTCTAAATTTTTTTACGATATAATTTTCTAAATAAAATTCAACTAAATTCCAATACATAATTTTCTAAATAAATTTGTAATAAACTACCACGCAATTTTCTAAGTAAAATTCAACAAAACCTAAATATACAATTTTCTAAATAAAATTCTACTAAACTACGATATAATTTCTTAAAATAAAATTTAACAAATCTACAAGCTGTTTTTCCAATACAAATTTAAAAAATTCTACGATTCAATTTTATAAACTAAATTTATAACCGACAGTACAAATTTTCTACATTGAATTTAATAAACCACAAGAACAATTTTATTAATCAACATTTAACAAAAGCAAAATTCAACAAAATTAAAATACAATTTAATAATGAAAATTTAACTCAAAATTTTACAAATTCTATAAATTTTACATAACGGCACTCGCACCACGACACGCATAACGGCGCATGTAACCCAAAAACATATACATACATACACAAGTCAACGCAATTTTCCACCACCACCAACTTTAACACGTAAAGCAACAACATCGGCAGCAGTAATATTGATGACATCACCGGCAACCATCTTATAGCAGCAGTGACCATAAGAAGGAAAAAATAAGTATACATATATGTATTTAAGATGTTGTCTACGGGTATTTTTCTTTCGCTTTATGTATGTAAATTAAAACATTTATAAAACTTTTTAAAATTCTGTGCCTTCGCAATTAAATCAAAAATTTAAAATTCTAAAATTAAAGGAAAAATTAATTTCGCATTTCGTACAAATTTTGGATTTTGATATTACGGTGGTTTTCGAAAAAACCAATTAAATTTTTATTACATGCGGTGGTTCCGTGAAAAACCAATTAAATTTTTATTACATGCGGTGGTTCCGTGAAAAAACAATTCAATTTTATTACATGCGGTGGTTCCATGAAAAACCAATTCAATTTTTAATACATGCGGTGGTTCCGTGAAAAACCAAATTGAGATTTTTTTTGAATAAAGCGGTGCGTCCGAATACATTTTGAGAATCTTACCAATTAATACACATACTTTTGAGCCATTTTAAAATCAATTACTTTTATAGATTTCTCATACAAGTTTACTGCAGTTTTAGTTAATTCTTCCAATAAATAGCTAAATACTCCTTAAGTGACTATTCACCTGCAAATCAGTTCCCTTTTATAAACTTTTTTTTCTTCTCTCTTTTTCCTCAACAATTCAACTTCAAATATAAATTTAGACATTCAAATAAGTACTTCATTAATTTCATAATTTGAACTGAATTATTCGTGCTGATAACTACATATGTACAACCTTAGAAGTGGCAAGCAAGTGCAAAAAACTTCAGATTCAGAATCCGATTCCGATAAATCAGGCTCAAGCTATACAAGTTTAGCTTCATCTTCGACCGAAAAAGTCACCAAACAGGAAAATAAACTATCGTTGTCAGCAGATTTCCTAGGCTTCGAAGATCCTTCAAGTAAAAATTTAACTTCTAATTTAGTTTCAAATCTTAACGATTCAAATAGTGAAATATTAACTTTAACTTTTTCTACTTTAAAATCAGATCTTAACGACCCAAATAGTACAAACGTGGCCTCACCTTCTGCTAATTCAGCTCCAAATCTTAACGATCAAATCATGGCAACACTTGAGGAAAAGACAATTTTTATTAACACATGTGCTAATTCTATTAGAGAAAACTACAGTGGTGATCCTCTAGCACTTGATTCTTTTATAGACAAAATTGCATTACTTGAACAATTCGGTACTGCAGATTTAAATGATACTTTTATAGCGTTCTTAAAATCAAAATTAGAGGGTAAAGCCCGTGAAGCAATACCAACACAAGTAACTTCAGTCAATGATATTAAAACAGCTCTACGTAGTAGGATCAAACCAGACAACTCGAAAGATGTAGCAGGGAGAATTGCAGCGTTGCATGTTAACGGTAACAATTATACAGATTTTGCCAAAAAAGTTGAAGATTTAGCTGACTCACTTGAGCGGTCTCTTATTATTGAAGGGATCACTCAAGCGAAAGCTCACGAAATGGCAGTCGAACAAACTGTTAACGTGTGTCGTTTAAATGTAAAATCAAATTTAGTAAAAACCATTTTAACCTCAACAGCATTTACTGATCCGAAAGACGTAGTAGCAAAATTAATTGTAGAACAAAACAACGAAGTAACTGAACGTCAGGTTCTAGCTTTTCGATCACGTGGTAACAGTACATTCAGAAATTCACGTGGTAGTTATCGTGGCTTTATTTTTCATTTGCATACAACAGCAACTATAACGGCAATAATAATCAAAGATATAAGAATTATAATGGAAATAGATACCAGAATAACAACAATAATAATACGCGTCCAATTACAAATTCCAATCCAAATACAAATAATAGTAACAATAGAGGTAACAATTCTAGATCATCCATCGGTAGAGGTAGAAACGCAAACGTTCGCGCTTTAAACGCCAGTGCCCCTCAGGAGCGAACACTGAGGGAGGACGAATTAAGCGAGTAAGCGAACTTCCCTCACCAATAGCCATCTATTGTTTAAATTTAAAATACTCAGATTTCATAGAATTACAACTTAACGAGTCACAAACATTTTGTTCTTTCTTAGTAGACACTCAAGCGGACATTTCTTTAATAAAGATATCATGTTTAGACAGAAATATTTCCTTAAATACGAACGACATTATTAACATTACCGGTGTCACTTCCAATTCAGTTTCCACTTTAGGTAAAATTACAGCAAATTTAAATTTTTCAAACTTTTCTATTAGACATACTTTACATGTAGTAAATGAAGCTTTTAATATCCCATCCGATGGCATACTGGGTAAAGATTTTCTGAAAATTAACAAATGCATTATTAATTATGAAAGAAACAGTATTTCCTTTTGGGTAGGTAATGAAAAAGTTGCGATACCAATCTTACACGGAACAGAAAGCGACAATTGTATCATTCTGCCAAGATGTGAAATATTCAGACTTTTTGATTTAGGAGATTCACCCGAGCCACGTTTCGTGGACTCGCAGGAAATTGAAAAAGGTGTTTTCATAGCTAGGTGCATTGTTAATTCCAGTAACCCAATAATCAAAGTCATTAATACCACGGATGATATAAAGTATGTGAAGAGAAAAAGTATTCGGACAGAAAAACTTTCAAATTATAATGTTTATACAATTAACAAGACAGAAACAGAAGACAAACGTACGAAAAAACTAACTTCGATTTTAAAAAAATCAAATACCTCAACATGCTCCAAGTAAATTACTTGACCTTTGCATAGATTATGCCGACATGCCGCTCTTGACACGGACAAAATGACTTTAAACAACTTTTATGAGCAAAAATTAAGACTGACAGACAACGAGCCGGTATATGTTAAAAACTATAGATTGCCATACTCTCAACGCGAAGAAATAAATCGCCAAGTAGATAAATTGTTAGACAACGATTTGATTGAACCCAGTTATTCGAATTACAATTGGCCTTTTGTTTAGGCAGGATGCCTAACTTTTCCGCATCTGATTGCAATCCCCCCAATGCAACTCTGCAAATCGATACTCGATACTCGTTTTAATTTATAACCACCCACACCATCACCGCCACATGCATGTGCATGCATGTACATGCACGTGTATGTGTGCTTTTTGTCAGCACTCATGCATGTGCGTGTCGGGGTTGATGTGTGGGTGCCTTCCCCTTCCAAAACGGAGGATTTTGCGGGTCAACGGTTGTAGCTTTCAATACAACCGGTCTCTTTGATTTCAACAGCCAACGCGTACACATCTGCCGCCAGCGATCTCCGCCGTAGTCACATATTCACGAGGAAAATATATTCCTGTATATTTGTTAGCTACCCAATAAAACATATCATTATAACGAGAAATCTCGTATTCTCCTATTTTTATTTCCACACGCCATATTCCCATTGAGATCGACCCCGGTGCGCCCACCTCTCGCAAGGATCAGAAGCACCCCGGCCGAACATTTGGTCCTTCTTCACCAGGAATTTGGAATACAGTACCTATATACAGTCCACATCACAAGATACCATAGCTGACCGCACACACTTCAGAATTCCTAACATAAAAAGTTAGCCGGAAAATTTTTGCCACAACCACAAAAAGTATATTATTTAATACCAGCGTGCAAAACACTGAGCAAGCGACAGCCAGCGGAAGCCACTGCAGCACACAAGCTACTTGCCACATAGTCACCAGAACAGCAAACAGCCACAAAGTAAGTGCAATATTTCTTGCCATAATTTTTTTGGTTATAAAAAAAAAAAAATAAATAAAACAGTATAAAAAATAAATATTCTCAGTGCCACGCGCGTAGTTATTTGGTATTAAGTGCGAAAAGTGTAAAAAAAATTAGTGACGAAAAGAAGGAGAAGTCCAAACGCGTTACATTAACGTTTTTAATTCCTTGTGACTATCTGGCCTGCCCCCCACCAGCGGTAAGGCTATCCGGACACAGCACAAGGAAGAGGTACACATAACCTCACTTTCACAGAAAATTTCACGCCATTTGATTTCAATTTTCTTTTTGCATCACTTTAATTTCACTAGTTTCTTAATAAATTTTCGCACAAGATTTATTACACGTTTTTACACTTTTCGTCGAGTTCATACCAGCGCGCGCACTTATTATACAATACAATCTAACTTGGAAGTGGCGAGTGGCCCCCTTTATTTACACAAAAGACATTGATGTCGCTTCCCCCTGCTCCCTATTTTACAGCACAAATAATCTGCAAAGTCAGACAAAAATAAACAAATTAAAAGTAATAATCAATTCTGCGTAATTTAATAGTTGTTGGTTGGGTGATTCGCTCAGGTTTTCAAGTTTTATATCTCTTGATTAATTCGCTTTCCACTTTTCAACCATGAACATGGACTCTTACATTAGATTGGCCGATCGAATAAACGAATTCGAGGCCGATTTCAATGATATCAATGCGGCTCTGCACACTGTACACACTCTTGCAATACAGCAAAAAGAGTTGCAAGCTAAGTGGGAAAAAGCAGAGAACGCCCTAGAGGAGTTGCTTGACTCTGACACGCTCGACGCTAAGAAAATTGCAGCGGTCAAGATCAAGCATAAAGCGGCATATGCCGTATTCCTGAGATGCATGTCGAACATGGCTGAAATTCAAACTAAATTGAAGGAGGAAAAAGATAGGGCAGTCAAACCTGAGGGAGAACGCGCGCGCGAACACAGTATCCGCCTGCCAGCCTGCGATACTGAGGTATTCAAGGGCGACTACCTATCTTGGCCAACGTTTCGTGACCTGTTCACGGCCATCTACAAAAACAACAGTCGCCTAAGCCCGGTAGAAAAGTTGTTCCACCTTAACCAAAAAACTCAAGGTGAGGCAAAGGACATCGTCAAGAAATGTCCCTTGACAAATGAAGGCTTCGAAACAGCCTGGAAAAATCTATGTGAGAGATACGAGAATAAACGGATTCTCGCAAACTCACAACTACAAATTTTGTTTAATTTAAAAAAGATAGATAGCGAGTGCGGCAGCTCAATCAAAACCTTACAGCGCGACATAAATAATTGTTTAGCATCTTTAAAAACACATCAGATCGATGTTTCAAATTGGGATGCGATCATCACATATTTATGCTCGACAAAATTACCCGAAAATACGTTGGCTCTATGGGAGCAGAGCATTGACCACAAGACGGACATATCCAAGTGGGAGGATATGGACAAATTCTTGTCAAATCGTTTCCAGACACTTGAAACCGTGTCTGGGTTTACAGGGAATGCCACTTCTAAAGTGCAAAAATCAAACACGTCGCGCCAGTCGACGGAAAACCCTTCAAAAAGACTTGGTGCTTTTCAATCCAAAGTAACCAAGCAAACAACAAAATCAATGTGTAAAATGTGCAAATCTACGGAGCACAGATTACGCAACTGTTCACGTTTTTGCGATTTAAACCCGGTATAAAGGATTAAATTCGTCAAATAAACAAATGGCTGCCTGAACTGTTTATCCCCAGGACACACAGTGACGAGGTGCACCAGTTCACACAACTGCTCCAAATGCCACTCTCGTCACCACACGCTCCTGCATGCGGACACACTTCAGCAACCGGCGGTACGAAATCCCTTCAAAGATGCGGATAATGCCCCATCAACTTCGGCACAGGCAAGGAAAAGACAGGTATCGGGACAACCACCTTCCTCTGCGAATCAGAATGTCAAATCCTGCCATGCCAATTCCAGCACAGGCGTGCTATTAGGAACTGCTCGCGTACACATTCACCATAATGGTACCGACTTCTCCGCGCGGGCATTAATTGATTCTGGGTCTGAATGTTCCTTTCTAACTGAAAGACTGAAACGCAGAATCAATTTGCCAGCGAGGAAAATGCATGCCCATGTTTCAGGCATCACAAATGCGGTGTCAGCTCAGGTGAAAGAAGCATCCAACATCGAATTACGTTCACCAGTGGATCCCTGCTTCAGCCTGACTACACCCGTACTAGTTCTAGCGAAACTCACTGGGAATCTTCCATCCTGCCATATCAACGCAATGACTATGCAGGCATTCCCAGACTTGATTTTGGCAGACAAGAGGTTCTACGTCAACGAAGACGTAGACCTCATACTTGGCGGAGACATATATCCCCAAATTATAATGAGCGGTATAAAGAAGAATGTGCTAAACACACTCTTAGCCCAAGAGACAGTGTTCGGTTGGATACTAACCGGTCGTATCGAATCACCGAATCCAACGAAGAGCATTATGTCTTTTTACAACGAGGTTGCGTTAGACAATCAATTAAAAGCTTTCTGGGAGGTAGAAAATCTACCCAAAAATAAAATATTGAATGAAGATGAAAGGTACTGCGAACAACTATTTAAAGAAACAACGCAGCGAAGTGAGAATGGAAGGTACACCGTGTCACTACCATTCCGGCAGGATTACCCTAACAATATTAACTTAGGACCATCCCTGAAGCGTGCATGCTTTCAATTCTTCCGGAATGAGGGGCGGCTAATAAAAAACCCAGATTTAGGTAAGGAATATGTTCGAGTGTTGTCAGAATATGAAACGCTCGGACATATGAGAAAATTGAAAAAGAATATCCCATCCGACGATTCGGATCATTACTTCCTGCCCCACCACGCCGTTGTAAAAGCAGAAAGTACAACCACCAAGGTACGCGTAGGATTTAACGCCTCGAGCCCTACGGTCAACGGTAATAGCTTAAACGATATTCTCCTCCCGGGCCCAGTCCTACAAGCAGATATACCCATCCTTATATTACGATGGAGACTATACCGTTTTGTCTTCAATAGCGACATCGAAAATATGTATCGTCAAATTTGGGTGAACGATAAGCACACCAAATTTCAACGTATTGTGCATCGCACGTCCCCGAATGACCCTATTAGTCTTTATGAATTAAAGACGGTTACCTTCGGAGTGAATTGCGCTCCATATCTCGCGATAAGAACGCTCCTACAACTGGCAGACGACGTGTCAAACTCACACCCTACAGCGGCTAACATACTACGAGAATACATGTTTGTAGATGACGTGTTAGCGGGTGGACATACGATCACATCGACTCTTAAAGCCAGAGATGAAATTCGTCAAGTCCTACACTCAGCGGGCTTTCCACTTCGCAAATGGACATCCAACTCAGAGAACATTCTAAGGGACATCCCCAAAGCAAACCTGCTCAATGAAAACTTCCTGGCATTCGAAGATACCAGTTCAGTTAAAGCGTAAGGCATTCGATGGAATGCCCTCTCCGATTTATTTTATTTTAACGCAGGGACGCTGGACAACCCGGAAAACATTACGAAGAGAGCGATACTATCAGCAATCACCAAACTTTTCGATCCCTTGGGATGGCTGGCACCAATGGTCATTGTGGCAAAAATACTCATGCAGAGTATTTGGTTGGAAGGCACCGCTTGGGACGAACCAGTATCTACCAGTACGCTGGAACGATGGAAAACCTTCACCGACCAATACCATGAAATCGATAAAATCCGGATACCTAGATGGGTCAACTTTTCACCAGGAACCGACCTCGAGATCCATGGATTTTGTGACGCATCCCAGAAGGTTTATGCAGCAGCCATTTACATGCGCGTCAAAACGGATGATAATGTCTGCACGAACCTGCTCCTAGCCAAAACCCGAGTAGCCCCAGTGAAAAATCTTTCTCTTCCACGTTTGGAACTTTGCGGAGCCGTGCTGTTAGCGGAAATCACCGAATCCATTTTCAGAAACCTTAAGTTGGGACCAGTGAGAGTTCACCTTTGGACGGATTCAACTATCGTCCTCGCATGGATAAGGAAACCGCCGTGTTCCTGGTCCACTTTCGTCGCACATCGGATCATCAAGATCATCGACATGGTCGGAAATAAGGACTGGCCGCATGTAAACTCAGAATCTAACCCAGCAGATTTAGGTAGCAGAGGATTACCTGCGTCTGAATTGGTCAACAATTCGTTGTGGTGGCAGGGACCTTCTTGGCTGCAAGAAGACACTTCCCAATGGCCAGCACAAGAAAGTGAGTACATCACCTCCGTAGAGGAAAAGAGGGCGAAGACCTGCGCAACAACAACAGTAAATACTACCGATGTTCTTCAACGCTTTTCAGACCTACCTAGGGCTTTACGGGTGCTCTCATACGTAATGAGGTTCTACCGAAGAACTCACCCCAAAACAAAAAAAATATTTCGGGTCGAGTCACCTTTAATCTCTCCTGATGAGATCAAATTAGTAACCCAACTCTTAATTAAAATCTATCAGAAACAACACTATAGTTCCGAATATAGTGATCTAAAGGCCGGAAAACCAATTGCAGCGAAAAGTGCAATACTCTCACTTAATCCATATCTAGACCAACATGGCATCATTCGGGTAGGAGGGCGACTCGGGGCGTCAAAGGACTTAGCTTTTAATGAACACCACCCAATCCTCCTCCCATACAACTGCCGGTTATCCCGTCTGATAGTCCTAATGTTTCATCAACAAAGTCTGCATGGGGAAAACCAACTCATGTTACGTCTGATACGCACCCAATACTGGATACCTAAAATCAAAACCATGATTAGGTCAACCATTCATAATTGCAAAGTTTGCACGATACACCGAAAGCGTGCTCAGACCCAACTTATGGGTATTCTCCCTCGCGAACGCACGACATTCAGCCGTGCATTCACGAATACTGGAGTCGACTTCGCCGGACCCTTCGACATTAAAAGTCACCTCGGCAGAGGGTGTCGACTATCCAAAGGCTATGTCTGCCTTTTCGTGTGTTTTTCCACACGAGCGATTCATCTGGAGGCCACTACTAACCTCAGCACCCCATCATTTCTTGCGGCTTTTGCCCGTTTTATATCTAGACGCGGATGTCCCAAAAACGTCTACTCCGACAACGGTACAAACTTTGTCGGAGCTTCACGATCCCTACGATCGGAATTTAAAACTTTCATTTCACAAGCCCGAGACAATGCTGTCTCGAAGTACAGCCACCAGTCACTCACTTGGCATTTCATCCCTGCGGGCCCTCCCCACATGGGAGGGCTGTGGGAGGCAGGAGTGAAAAGCTTCAAAAGCCACTTCAAAAAGATAGCCTCACCACACAAATTCACATTCGAGGAATTCCATACACTCTTGTGCCGCATAGAGGCATGCCTGAACTCGCGGCCGCTCAGCCCGGCATCCAATGACCCAACGGACCTGGAGCCGCTTACTCCAGGTCATTTCCTCACTGACAGCCATCTACTGGCTCCGCCAGAGGCGGATGCTAGTGAGAGCCCTGCCTCGATGATCAATCGGTGGCAGAAACTCAAAGCCCTCCATCACACTTTCTGCAAGCGATGGAAAACCGAATATCTATCCGAACTTCAAAAAAGAGTGAAGTGGAAGCATCCCAGACAGAATATAAAAGTGGGAGATCTCGCTGTCCTCAAAGAGGACAACTTATCTCCCAACGAATGGAGGTTAGGTCGAGTTGTCAACGTACACCCCGGCGAAGATGACCGAGTACGTGTAGTCGACCTCAAAACAGAGAAGGGTCAAATCAGACGACCTTTGGTCAAACTGATCCTTCTTCCACCGCAAGAGATGGATTGCGAGAAGGCGACGAGCTCCTCCTAAGAATCCCTCCGTTCCTCCATATCCCTACCTTCAAAAAAAAAAAAAAATCAAACCCAGCTCTCGTTTACCCGGAACGAGGCCAACCATCAACCCAAATTCACTCGCTCACCCCGAGCGAGGACACAACAAGCAACCCCAACTCACTCGTTCTCCCAGAACGAGGACATCATAAAAGCCTACCGCAGAAGGGCGAACCGATCTGCCACAGAATCTAAGGGTTTTCGGCCCTTTGTATATTTTAAATTTCCCAAAGTCAACCCTAATTCACTCGTTATCCCATAACGAGGACAACAGAAAGGCCTACCGCTAAAGGGCAAATCGATCTGCCACAGAAGACCTTTGCAATCGTTGGAGCGCAATGAGGCCCATCGCAAGCCAAACGCAGATGGGAAAATCCACCGCAATGTACATTTTACGATATTATACTCGTTATAAATTGGTTGCGGTAATAATTCACAAACCAGTTTAGCGCTCAGTATTCAGCGACAGTCCAAGCTCGTCTTTCAGCCAGCTATTTTGTCAAAACTTCGTATAAAAAATTCGTATAAAAATTAACTCTTGGTCAATACAATCGCATGAAATACAAGCAACCTGAGAAATTGAATTTTTGTTTCGAAAAATAGTAAAGCCAGCAAGCTGTATTGTTAGCACAAAAAATTTGATTAATTGTTTCCACAGAGCTTGAAGTTAATAATCTAATTAGCACCTACTGTTTAAAAAAAAAAGAAGGGTAAATTTTCAGGTCGTATTGTGTCTTGATTAATATCTGTAGGCAGGTTTAACATTACCTTTACGTTTGTTTTTATACATATAGGTAAGTGATGACATGTAATAAATAACTTACTTAACAATTTTTGCAATGCCGCAAACCTTTCGGATCGGCTCGTCCTGTTTCAAAGAATCGTCGATGAATTGTTGTCAAGTCACATCTGGAAATAGCACACCTTCGTGCCAACATTGGTAACTGCCGCCAGAGATTATTGTGCTTGTCAAGTCATCGCTTCAGTCGCTCCACATCACATATCCTAAAAATTATGAGGAAAAACAAAAAAAAGTCTCAACTCAATCCCTTGTCTTTAACTTGCACAGAAATATATTTTTCCTCACTTACATACGTGCACGTTTTGTCACAATACGTTGGGAATCAGCAGATTTGCCCTCGAACTCCAAATGCTTCATCTCTCTTGAATATCGTAGGCTATAGGCAATTCGCTGCCATACCGTCTGTTTCTTTTTGCCCACCTCGATTACCTAAGCCTTGCTTATTGTACAGAACTTGATGCATTCGCACCCTTATCGATTGGTTTCATTGCTGCAGTATCGATGTCGCTGTTCCCTTATGTATTTGCACAGTTGGTGCCACATGATTCATTTGTGAGTCCAGCTCACATAATAGTTGTGCTTGTAGCTCGGAACGCTTCCTATACCTGAATGCGAGGGTACCTATTTGATAAGCGTTGAATCATTTTTTGGTAGCCTCAAGTGCTGGTTTTTTTTTTGTTGTCCTCCCGATTATACGTACCTTCGCAATAATCGGCGACACGCTCCAAATTCGTCTAACTATCACGCAAGTTTTGTCTGCCACCCGGAATTTCCGTTCGTATCACTGATGCTAATTCGTCCATTATGTTTTCATTGGCCATCACCGACCTGACGGTAGGGGTGAACCGATCCTTCCGTTGCCCATCTTCCTGTGTGCCAAAATCGAATTCTGTAGCAAAAGTGGCGCTACGTCCTTGACCCATCCCAGCGTCACTCTTCACTTCAATGTAAATTACAACACCTGTCTACACCCTTTTCCTTTTGTAACTGTTCAAAAATACTGGGATCACTCTTCAAAATAAATCCTTTCACTGCTTCAGTAAATACGTAACTATCACAGTCACTATAACTCCAATGCCAGTTTCTTGTAAATGTTCACATTCGTCCCTTTTAGTAATCAACTCAGAGTAGCGCGAATTAAATTTTCATACGATATTGGTTAATTCATGTTCTCCTTAGAATTACCATTACTGAGAAAGACATGTGATAGTAAAACCAAGCGGTCAGCCTATTAAAATCTTCAGCATGGGCAATTTTCAAGGTTTCGCGCAGGAAGCGTTTCGCCTCATGAAGGCTGCCTTTCTGACCCACATAACATTCATTCATGCCTAGTGGCTATACGTATGTGTATGTCCAGTTGAGAACGTGTCCAAAATTTGGTTTTATATCTTGTTCCCGATGGTGAGAAAAGAAGGGCTAAATTTAAATTAGCTAATAATTTCCGATATCATTCGGTTGTTTGGCACCAATTAATAACCAACCCGCTTGTGTACGATTCAAAGACATACGACTATTTTGCGATGCGGAACGTAAAAGCTGTTCTGCTGTATTAAATACAACTTTGCTTTAGTATGTGGTATGCCCAATGGTGAATAACGCACACTGTCTAAGGTGGCAGCCAAAGCAGAGCTATAACACGCTAGTGCTTTAGGTGAAAAGCGTAGATGTTCAATAGCATCAACAAAACGATCTGAGTGGCGTTATTTGACTCAGTACAGCCACGCAGACGCAACGCAAACACCATGCAGCAGCTAAACGTGCCGCAGCGCATGGATGCACCAGCACTGCACAGGTAGCATCAATTGAGTTCAATGTGTGAGCATGTAGCGAAGTTTGTTCTGTAGTGCACAAACCAATCACTAGGGAACCTAACTCTTGGAGCGCGCAAACAAATAAATGTGGACGAAAATGTGTTTCTTGGTTGGAATCTTTTGCGTTTCAGGATTTAAATCGAGTGAATTAATTTGTACGGCTATAATATGTATGAGCTCTTTGCCTGCTAATGTTTGCGCCTTCTCACCCAACATTTTTCCACCAATCGAACGTGATATAAACTTAACACATTTACGTGAATATACAGCATTAACGTGAGATGAAGCAGTTTTTGGATTTGCTGCCAAATCTAATACCTAAATTAGGAAAGTGTTTAAGATTACGTTCCAACCAAGCGCTTCCCATAAATTGTACGAATACCAGAGTACCATGAATGTGTACCGCCAACACGCACCTCACGATTTACGCTTGAACTACCTTTGATGATTTCACCTGTACCCTTAAGGAAGGACACGCCGCCACGCAAAAATTCTGACATCAAAATCCCCAAAGCTGCATTGAGCGAAACGTCGCCCGCTTGATTTTATCGCCCACCGAGAAGAGTGTCGCAAAGCAGTTAACTACCAATTTACGTGCCGGGCCCTGGTGAGCCGTGGATGTTTTCCTAACTAACTTCTTTTTGATATCCCTTTATATCGGATTTTTGCGCAACCGGTAGAACCTTTTCTAAGCAGCGTAACCACCCGAATATGAATACTAGTCGCTTGATGAATTAGAGATGGATATGATATTTCAATTAACAGCGTATCATTCGTGCAAGGATAACATTCATAGTTCGCTATTAAATTTCATGATTGCAAAAGCATAGTGCGAAAGTTTTTTTTTAATATATTTTTTCATATTTATATTCACTTTTTCATCACGGTAGCTCTAGCTCCTGGAACCCCACTGCCAACCTGCAAAGAAAAAATTCATTACTAAGTGCTACAAAAGACATCGTAAAAGTGTGACAACTGCCGACGCGGCCGACGCCGCAGTTGGAGCACACCTTTTGCGATGCCGGTAACCTAGAGAAAAAAAAGGGAAAGAAAAACCAAAATAAGCCCGGTGTCCTGCACACAATCCACCAGGCATCACCAGTCACCTGAAAATAAAAGAAAATGTATTAAGAATCCGAAATAACATAAAAAATAACAATAAAAATTACTGACATAAAATAATTGCATAATTGTTCAGCCACGCGTAAATTTCACATATTGAAGCGAAACGGTAAAATAAATCTTTCGATTCATTTTTTTTTTTCTTCGGCTTCATTCTCTATACTGGAATGCTCAACCAACGTAGGTATGTATATATGATACATACAAGAAAACGAGAAACGGCAGAGTTGCCACGTTACCTAACGCGACCACCAAATGGACCGTTTCACAACGCCTCTGTCAGGGTTCAGACACATCACTTTCCCTTTACCCAGGAAGACCAGGATCCAAAGAAGAAGATCGACATTATTTGTGAGCATTATATTTTATTCCATAAATAACATAGCTCAATCCAATTCCTAAATACAATAAAACCGAAATTCAAATGTTAAAATTCAAAAAAAAAGGTATTTCATCTCGTGAAAAGCCCAGACCCCTATCCCTAGTGCACCCGTTTTCGGTGCAGGGATAACGCAGCCGAAGACGCATAACGCCTTAAACAATCACCGCACCGGTACGGGAAAAAGCCCATATGCCCATTCAAATGGGCAATCAGACACGAGAACGAGCTTAGTGCCCGCTGGCACACACGGCAACTAAATTGCCAATGAGGCACTGGATCCTGGTGCGGCCGCCGCACCCATAACACCCCCTCACACCCGCGGTAAAATGTGGAGTACCACGTCGTGGCCCTGCCGCGCACCCTCACGACGATGGGCGTCCGCCTAGCACGGAGAACCCCGGGGTCGGCGCGCCGCAGCTCCTCCCTCACTGCATGTTGCAGGACCTCGACCAGCGCAAAACATGGCCATGAGCCCCTTCGCCGCTCTGCATAGCGGATGTCCGCGACCACCTCTATGGGTTCCGCATCCCCCTCCGCAGACTCCAGTATCAAACATATATATTGCCGCGGGTCCATTTGACACTGAAAAGAAAAAAAAGAAAGAAAATAGAAAACCCATTAGAAAAAAAAAAAAACCAAAAAATTATTAAAAAATCCGTTAGGAATTTGTCATACTTACGTTTTACCAGCTTGAAAATCCTTTTCCAAATAACAATGTGATGAGGGTAATTTATCCACCACAATCCTACATTAATGTACTCTGGAAAATTCCTGTTACGGGAAAACAACTGGATGGCAACCCGCAACATAACAACGGCAGCCTCATTAGTGCTGTCAGACTAAGGGCGGATACCGAACACTAAATAGACAAAATCAGTACCGAAAACCGCAAAACATCACAATCGGAACTGACGCGTTATTGTATTTTTACTCATGTGGGCGTCTCATGCAGTACCAACCAGTCATACACAACAAAGGAACTCAAAAAAAAAGGGGGAAACAAAACAAAAAAAAAAAAAAAAAAACCTCTCCTTGCACAAAATTTCACATTTTTTTTAACAAAGAAATTTGTTGTCGTCTTTTTTTACCTTGTCGGTTTTTTTGGATACTGTTTTCTGGCTGGAGGGCAGGACCACAAAAGGTCATTATAAAGGCTCGGTGCAAGAACAATCCGAGTCCCGAAAATAAAAGAATCCCGACACGACAAAATCCCGAAATTGAAAAAAGCCAACTGTTTCTACCGGCCTAGTGTGCTACTGCCCCAGTGACCTAGTTTTTTTTCAAGGGCAAGCAAATACATATATGTATATATATACTCGCACACCACAAATTCACCATACCAGCTGTCAGCTAACCAATAAATACACGACACGGTTGCATGCTATCTCAAAATGGTACGTGCAGATAGAATGCGTCGTTGAGAACGCATCGCCAATCTGCATGCAAGCACCGGCAGTTGGTACACTTTCAAATTTAAGTACCAACTCATCTCTTTTAACATACGTTTTGTAATAAAACACCGCCGTTTCACCCAGCCAACCTCACGGTCACTCGTCCTGGCACCTCAAAAGATGCTAACCTCATCCAACAAAAAAAAAGACCAGCCGCCGCGAGCGCGACACGATACACTAGACTCTGGAACGGAGACCTCGGCCTCTTCGTCCAGCCCAGAAAAACCTAAACAAAAATAATGCGAGTCTGGAACGGAGACTTCGGCCTCTTCGTCCAACCAAACAAAATAATGCGAATCTGAAACGGAGACCACGGCCTTTCCGTCAAAAAAAAAAAATTGTTTTGCCAGTCTGGAACGGAGACCTCGGTCTCTTCGTCCAGCACGATGGACCTTCTACGTCATATCACTTCATGGATTCTATTAATATCTAAGAATTATGTATAACCAAAGGCAAGAAATATTCACTTTCCTCCACTTCTAATGTTTCTTTTTCATCCTAGCTTAGGTGGCATGCTGCGCAAGTAGGGGAAGGACTCCCGGTCACCCGCGACGCTGGCGAAATACGCCATTTAGGTTAAGTTTAGTTTTAATGCAAACGTTTTTCTCGTTGCTTTTCAGCGGTCGGAGATCGGTGGGGGTAAAACGATGTTGCGTATCGCAAGGGGGGCCGGCATGTTTAGGCAGGATGCCTAACTTTTCCGCATCTGATTGCGATCCCCCCAATGCAACTCTGCAAATCGATACTCGATACTCGTTTTAATTTATAACCACCCACACCATCACCACCACATGCATGTGCATGCATGTACATACATGCACGTGTATGTGTGCTTTTTGTCAGCACTCATGCATATGCATGTCGGGGTTGATGTGTGGGTGCCTTCCCCTTCCAAAACGGAGGATTTTGCGGGTCAACGGTTGTAGCTTTCAATACAACCGGTCTCTTTGATTTCAACAGCCAACGCGTACACATCTGCCGCCAGCGATCTCCGCCGTAGTCACATATTCACAAGGTAATATATTTTCCTGTATATTTGTTAGCTACCCAATAAAACATATCATTATAACGAGAAATGTCGTATTTTCCTATTTTTATTTCCACACGCCATATTCCCATTGAGATCGACCCCGGTGCGCCCACCTCTCGCAAGGATCAGAAGCACCCCGGCCGAACATTTTAGTCCCAAAGAAAGATACAAATGGTCAAAAAGCATATCGTATGTGCGTAGATTTTCGCGCAGTAAACAAAAAACTCATTGCTGATAAATTCCCACTAGCTAGAGTTGACGATATTTTAGACAATCTCGGTAGAGCAAAGTATTTTTCCACATTAGATCTTTTTTCAAGATTTCATCAAATCCCCTTGCATCCTGACTCTCGTGACATTACGTCTTTCAGCACTCACCGTGGCGCATTTAGATGGAAAGTGCTTCCATTTGGTTTAAATATAGCACCAAATTCATTCTCACGAATGATGACTATAGCTTTTTCGGGTATACCACCCAATGTCGCATTTTTATACGTCGACGATATTATCGGCATAGGTTGTAGCGAAGCACACCATATTAAAAATCTTTCAAAAGTTTTCGATACTTGTAGGTCTTTTAATCTCAAACTTAACCCAAATAAATGCAACTTTTTACGACCAGAAGTTACATTTTTATGTCACAAATATTCAGCCAAAGGTTTGTTGCCAGACGACTCTAAAATAAACGCAGTTAAAAAGTATACGAAACCGACTGATAAAGACGCGGTACGACGATTCGTCGCGTTTGCAAACTATTACAGACGGTTTATACCTAATTTTGCGTCTCTGGCAGCGCCTCTAAATCGATTAAGCAGAAAAAGAGTTGAATTTGTATGGGATGTAGAGTGCGAAAGAGCATTTTCATCTTTGAAAGCAGCGTTACTTTCACCAAAATTACTTCAATATCCAGATTTTACTAAACAATTCATTATTACCGTTGATGCTTCCACAACTGGATGTGGCGCTATTTTGAGTCAAGAACAACAAGGTAATGATTTACCAATTTGTTTCGCTTCTAAAGCATTTAATAAAGCCGAACAGAAAAAACCAATTATAGAGTTGGAACTCTTAGCTATTCATTTCGCAATAAAGCAATATCGACCATATGTGTATGGTACCCATTTTATTGTAAAGTCAGATCATATACCTCTAGTACACTTATTCAACGTGAAAGACCCATCTTCAAAACTTTCAAGAATAAGACTGGAACTATCTGAATATAACTTTACTATTGTATATATAAAAGGTAAATCAAACGTTTGTGCTGATGCACTATCGCGTATAACAATCGACGAGATTAAAGAAGCTAACAAACAAATTTTGGCAGTACAGATAAAAGCCATGACAAAAAAGGCAAAGGACAAAAATTTACATAGGAAAATAGACAAAAGCGATGAAAAACAACTTACTTTACATGTCTACGACAAATTTTCATTTAATTTTTCAAAAAAAGTTCCACGAATAAGATCTGCAATTACATACGATAAAAATAATAAAACAACAAATTTAAGAATTTTTGCGCATATTAAACATAAGAAACTCGAGTTACTTAGTTTTGAGCTTGTTAACGAAATAATGACTTTAGAGAAATTACTTTCGAGGCTTGAATCAGAAGCCGGCAAACACAAAATTAAGCAAATTGAATGGCCTAAAAACGATGTTATGTTCAAAAATTATACTATTACAAATTTCAAAAATATTGGAAATAAAATTTTAAAATCATTAGAAATTATACTAACAGACCCAGTAGAGACAGTAACAGATGAAGATACAAAATTAAAACTTATGAAAATTTACCACAATAATCCCATTTCTGGTGGACATTGCGGAATGAAAAGACTTTACGCAAAATTGCGAACAAAATTTTATTGGAAGAACATGACTCGTGATATATCGAAATATATCAAAAATTGTAAAGATTGTCTTTTAAACAAGGTTAAACCTAAAACAAAAGAAAAACTTGTTTTAACGCCAACTCCTTGTAAACCATTTGATATACTAGTAATTGACACAATAGGACCACTACCTGAGTCCAAATATGGTAACAAGTTCGCACTTACCATGATTTGCGACATGACTAAATACCTGGTAACAGTCGCTGTACCAGACAAATCGGCAAAAACAATCGCTTCAGCTATTTTTGAAGGATTCATTTTAACTTACGGCACAATGAATGCCATAAAATCAGATTTAGGTACTGAATTTAAAAATGAATTATTCGAAGAATTAACAAAGCTTTTAAATATTCAACATAATTTTTCAACTGCATACCATCATGAAACTGTTGGCACGATTGAACGTAATCATAGAGTTTTTAATGAATACTTACGTGCATATTTAAAAGACACTTTTTCTGATTGGAATGTTTATTTAAAACACTTTACTTTCCTACACAATACTACGAGTAGCACAGTTTTCGACAATCTATTTTCACCTTACGAGTTAGTCTTTGGGAAAAAGGCAACTTTGCCTAATGAATTAACAAAAGAAAAAATTGACCCAATTTATAACGTCGAAAACTATGCCAAAGAAGTTAAGTTTAGGATGCAGAAAACGCACAAAATGGCACAAAATCTAATTAATAAAAATAAATTACAAAGTAAAAATCTGTACGATAAAACGGCACAACCTCTAATTGTAAAAATCGGAGATAAAGTACTTTTACAAAAAGAACCACATCATAAGCACGAAAATATTTATCAAGGTCCTTTTATTATAACTAAAATTAACGAATCTAATGTAACTATTTTCGATGAAGTTAAAAACAAAGAAAAAGTAGTACATAAAAACCGCCTAAGTAAAGTAAATTAACATTACTTCAATACTTTTACTTTAAATTCGATTGAAAAACAGATCCAAACTTTACTTACTAGCATTTAAGCAGCCACGAAGGCTTAAAAACTGTTGAAACAAAAAAAGTAAAATGACACAAATTTTGTATGTTCAAAAAAACCTATTTCATAAAAATTGTTCGTATTTCTTAAGTTCAAACAAAAAAAAAAAAAAAACCAAACAGAAAAAGACATATTTCAAAAGCAGCAAAGATTAAAAATGTAAAACTTTAACAAATTTAATGTATATTAAAATGTAAATATCTACAACAAAAAGAAGAACAAACAACATAATTTAACAAATTAAAATCAAATTCATTCATTTGTAATAATCAGTAATAAAAATGGTTCCGAACCAACGAATTAAAAAGGGGAGGAACACCCTAATATATATATATATATTCGTTTGTTCGCAACAATTTTTATAAGTTTTTGGCCAAAGAAGAATGTGACAAAATTGATCACTTTGTCAATTCTTCTTTTCCCCAAAAAGGATGATGTAACAGAGCCATAATAAATAACAAAATGTCACCCTATGTTCAAGTTGCTGCAACACCCGTTGTCTACCCACGGGTGGGGAATATTTGATGAATTTGAATTGAATATTTATTATAAATTTGTGCTACTACGTGCTTGGTCGTGAACTTTTTAGAACTTGAGTAATTAAATTGTATTAAACTCAATAATAATTACAGTTTAAAGTAATAATTTAATAACAGTTACAACCGACTGAGGAGTGTTTTCCTTTTAAAAATGGGCACCAGTGCAACGATATGGAGGCGGCGACCTCCACGAGGGTAGGATTTAACCCCACATAACCACGGGTGAGTTTTTGGCTCGGCAAGCGAAGCCGTACATTATGCTGTATACTATGAGTAGAACCCCATATCACCCCCTTATAAGTTGCTTCAAATTTAAGAAGCTGTCGGCCTCTGATCGCAGGAGGTTTGTGAGAGGAATAGATAGATAGATAGATGTTGTGAGGTTAAGCACTGCGACCTATTGGTCTATTGTGCCCTCAATTCTCTTTACAACACTTCATCCAAGCCGAGTTCCCTGAGAAAATCCAGAATGGTTCCCGGCGTCAGAGAGTGTATGTGACTATTTCCTAGTTTGGATGATCCTAGGATTCTAAGTCTTCGTCTCGCGACTGCCTCACATTCCTTCAGGATGTGTTCTGCAGACTCATCTTCGACATCACAGAAGCGACAGAGGCTACTAGCTGATATGCCCAATTTATGCATGTGGCCCTTTAGCCTACAGTGACCTGTGAGTATACCTGTTACAATCCTAAGGCTACTTTTTGGGAGGTTGATCATAGCCTTATATCGCTTCGAGTTGTACCCTCCTATTAGTGCCTTTGCCTGCCGAAGTCCTGGACTCTCGCGCCAGTGTTGTTCTCTGAGGCACGCCTCCTTTTGTATAAAGTCCTCCCTTATTGTATGTGACCCTATTGGCACCATAGGCTCGGGTCCTATTGGCTTTCCGGCCGCTGCCAACTTGGCAAGCTCGTCGGCTCGCTCGTTACCATCCACTCCTCTGTTTCCAGGTACCCATGCCAGACGGATGGTGTTGTTGACTCCTAGATTGTTTAACCTCTCCACGCACTCAAGGACTGTTGATGATTTGATCTCAACCGAAGCTAATGCCTTGAGTGCAGCCTGACTGTCGCTGAGTATAACGATTTTCTCGTTGGTATATCCCCGCTGTAAATTTATCTCTGCACACCGGCTTATGGCAACAACTTCGGCCTGGAAGATGCTCGGATATTTTCCGAGTGGTAGGGATATTTTGGGTCGGGGCCCGTAGATCCCCGCTCCTATGCCCTCCGGTGTCTTCGAGCCATCGGTGTACCATATTATAGTGTGTTCCTGGTGAAGCGCTTCAATCCTGGAGGTGTCCCACGTACATTTGTTCCCGAGCTCTATTTTGAAGCGCTTCTCAAACTAATTTATCTTCCTCGTATCATCTCTGGGAAGTTGGATAAGTGGAATCTGCTCCTGCAGCTTCGCCATGCTCCGTGACTGTATCACTTTGCCTCTTCCACATCCCTCTTTAGCTATGTTTACTAAAGTACTCCTGGCTGCCTGCTCAATTATTATATGTAGAGGTGTTAACTCAAGCAACACTTCTATTGCTGCCGTCGGGCATGTTCGCATGGCTCCCGTAATGCAGACACACGCTAAGCGTTGAAGCTTCGTGAGCGATTTTTGTACGGTCACCATGGTTGTTCTTGATGCCCACGCAACTGCTCCGTACACTATGATAGGTCTCACTATCATAGTGTACATCCATCTTAGGATCTTTGGGCTGCATCCCCAGGATCTTCCTGCAATACGTCTGCACACCATTATTGCTCTTGTAGCCTTTGATATGGTGTTGTCGACGTGTTTCTTCCATAAGAGCTTAGAGTCAAACGTGACTCCCAAGTATTTCACCTCAGACGTGTACTCCATCTGTACTCCATCCATTGTGATTTGCCTAATCCCTTCCAGTTTCCTTTTCCTGGTAAAGGGCACAATGGATGTCTTGTTAGGGTTGATGCTTAGCCCTACCTCAGTACACCATTCTTTCGTTAACCTCAATGCCCTTTGCATTATGTCGCAAAGGGTGCTCTCAAATTTGCCCCTTACAATGATAACAATATCATCCGCGTACCCCTGACATCGGATTCCGTTGTCTGAGAGCCTCTGTAGAAGTTCATCTACTACCAGGCTCCACAGCAGGGGTGACAGGACGCCCCCTTGTGGACATCCTTTCGTTGTTTTAATCTCTACTGTGCCGTCCCCACTTGAGGTTTCGGCAATCCTCGTGCGCAATAAAGCGTTTATCCACATACGGATTGGATGCTGTATCTCTCTTCTTTCGAGTACCCGATTCACACTTTCGTGTGTCGTGTTGTCGAAAGCCCCCTCTATGTCCAAAAATGCGCATAGAGTTATCTCCCCGCACTCGGGCGCACTTTGGATTTCTGTGGACAGCTGATACAGTGCAGTTTCTGTCGACCTGCCTGTTCTGTATGCATGCTGATCTTTATGTAGTGGCACTCTAACGAGATCCTTTGATCTAATCTCATGGTCTACAATCTTCTCCATTGCTTTGAGAGCAAAGGATGTCAGGCTTATAGGCCTAAAGGACTTAGGACTGGAGTAGTCCTTTTTAGCCACCTTAGGTATAAAGACCACTTTTGCTCTTCTCCACATCGTCGGGATGTATGCCAGTGCGAGGCTATCCCTCATAATCCTGACCAGGTGTGGGATCAATTCCTCGCCCTGCTGCAGAAAGGCTGGATATATACCATCCACTCCCGGAGACTTGTAGCTCTGGAAAGACTTTACTGCCCACTTAACTGTGCCATCGTTGAAGAGTTCTTTAGCGAGGTTCCAATCTGTGGGTGTTGGTCTCCCTTCTCGAGCCTCCTCCGTTGAGGTATCCGAGGATGCGTCCGGGAAATGAGCTGCAAGCAGGGCACGTGCTCTTTCTTCCTCAGTCCTTGAGTAGGTTCCATCAGGGAGCTTAATTGATAGTCGTGTCTCCCTTTGGTCCTTGGCTAGGGCTTTGTGGAGCCTTGCCGCCTCTGGAACCTCTGAAATACCCTCACAAAATTTCCTGAAGCTCTTTCTTTTAGCTTTTCTAATCTCTTTGTTATATGCTGTTAGATTCGCTGTGTATTGCTCCCAGTTTCCCGTGCGCCTCGCTTGGTTAAAGAGTTTGCGCACGGTTTTCCTCATTTCCGAGAGTTTCCTCGACCACCAGGGGGTTTTATTTCCTGGGCCTTTGGATTCTCGACAGCTAGAGTTAAACGCTTCAATAATGACACGGTTGAAGTTATTAACTCTTGTCTCCAATTCCATATAACTTGTTCCTCTGTTCCTACTATCTATGATAGGAAGATTTCCCTGTATCATGTTCCTGAACATGTCCCAGTTTGTGTTCCTGGGGTTTCGCCTTGGTGGTCCTTCTATGGGCATAACCCCGATGACGAACTGGATAATAAGATGGTCCGACATTGAGGGTTCAGAGGAAACCCCCCATCCAGAGACCAGCTCATCAGCCAGATCGTTACCCAGGGTTATGTCCAGGACTTCTTCTCTAGACCTAGTGATGAAGGTTGGTGAATTCCCAACGTTGTATATGCTTAGGTCGTTACTAATAATAAATTCAAGAACGGACTCAACCCTCGAATTGGTGTCTGTACTGTTCCATACCTCGTGGTGCGCATTCGCGTCGCATCCCATGATCAACGGTATTTTTGCCCATCTGCAGTATTCCGTCAGTTTCTTCACACCCTCTGGAGGGACCTCGTTGTTGTCTCCCGCAAAGTAGGAAGCTGCGAAGACGATGTCTGTTGACTCTCCTTGTATTACCATCGTCGCCTGAACTGCTACGAGGTCTTGACTCATAAACTCTGTAATGCAAAAATAGCTAATGGAGTTGTTAAGCACTACACACGCTCTTGGTCTTTCTTGAGAAAGATCCCAAATTACCTTATTATTTCTCTCTTTTAAGCCTCTCACCTGACCTTTGTACACCCAAGGTTCTTGGATGAGTGCTATGCCCAGATCTTCCGAGGCAAACCTGCGTGCTATTACTGCCGAAGCAGCTTTAGCATGGTGCAGGTTGATCTGGGCAACCTTTGTGTATGGGCCGGTCTTACCGGCTCGTCCTCATCGGACAGCCGCGGTTTTTCCTCTCTTCTGTCCTCCAAACCTAGGTCTTCTAAGTTTAGACCTTCCAGGAGCTCCTCTGTTGATAGAGCTTGCGTATGCTCTTTACCGGTGATTAACCCGGTTGTTGACCCTGTGGCTGACGAGACACTGGTTGGGCACTGGTTGGATGTTGCTGCCCTGGATGTTGTTGCTACCTCCTCGCTTTGCTCCCCAGTGCTCTGGACTTGTCCTGGAACGTGGGGTTGTTCCACACTGGCTTGGGCTTTTTGCTTCCAAGGTCTGACCGGGACGAAGCTGAACCGGTAGTTCACCTTGAAGCTAGCTTCCTTTATTTTAATGAACGATGCCTCGTCAATTGCCATGTTTACCCGCAAGCTCCCCTCCTCAGCACTGCTGCTGATTATACGCCACATCCCAACATTTAAGAAGGTGTTCTGTGCCTTCAGCAGTTTAAGTACGAATTCTTTGTCGCTACTTCTGGGGAGATACATAGTGACGGTGTGCGTCGGTGGTATATCATCCCCTTTCCTCGTAATAAGGGCAGGGCCCTCCCAACTATGCAGAGTTGGTGTGACTCTGGTCAGCCATTCGGCTGTTTCCTCATCCTTGCAGTCTACAAGGAGTAATCCTGGCCTAAAGTACACGCCGCAGAAAGCCAGAGATTGCTTTCCCCATCCCTTCGATACCTCGATCATTATCGTGTCTTGCAGCCGCGTCAGCTCTTCCTGGCTCAAGACCTCCGCCGGGTATTGCTTTGGAAGCACCGCCATCCGTATGCCCTTTAAGGCATCCGAGTAGCCCTGCATTTTTGGCCTCCCCTGCGCAGTTGATGTACCAGGTGCTGGCAGCGGCGCATTCGCTCTTCTTGAGGTAGACGGTGTGGGGTAAGCTCTCTGTCCCCTGGTCTGCGTTGCGTCCTCCCGTCGTGCCTGACCTCTTCTTCGGTTGTCAGCGGGAGCGCTTTGCTTCTCATTACGGCTTTTTTGTTGATTCCCGCGGTTATGTGACCCGCGGTGATGCGATGCGTGCTCGCCTCTTGCCGTTTCCCTCTCACCCCGCCTTGATTTCCAGGCGGATGGGTTCTTCTTGCTCGGCCTCATGTGTTGCAGTGCCTTCTCGCGTGCACTGTCCGGGGTCCTTCCCTGCTTCAGGTATCGAAGGTACCACTTCTTTCCTGCGCCACTTAGCCCGATTCTTCTTGGGTCGTCGAAGCCACCTGGCTCCCCCAGTTCGGGCCAGCTCGCACCATGGCGATGCTCTGTGCCAGAGTCCTCGAACGACGATGACCTTGCTCTGGCATTCGCACTTTCCTTTGGCGATCGTTTTCCGCGGTCTAAACTCGACCTCTTCCTTCCTCCGTCACGTTCGGCTTTGTCGTCCCTTGACTTGGACCGTCTTCTTTCCCCTGGGTACTGGCGATCATGCATTTCACCCAGGTGTCTCTTAGCTGCTGACTCCCTGCTGCTATGGCAATGTCTCTCCCTTGAGGGTGAGCGTTTGCGGTTTCGACTTTCCCGCTTCTCTTGCGTCTCCTCTCGGGGTCTCCTTTGCCGGGTTTCGCAAAGGCTGTTGCTGGCTGCGATTTTTGCCTCCGCCCGGCTTGGCCCACTGGTGGTGATTAACCCACCATGCTGTGGTTTGACGCTGCTCTCCACTTTCGTGGTGCTCTGCCCACTGTGCTGCTGATTTCTGCTGGCTGTGTTAGTCTTCACGGTGGTGATTAACCCACTGTGATGTTTGCCTTCGCTACTCGTCTTGGTGGTGCTCTGCCCACTCTGGTGCTGGTTCTTGCCTGCCGTGTCTTTTTTGACCTTCTTGACCGTCTCGCTTCCGGACGTTTGGTCATCGTCGTCCCTGGCATGCTCCTCAAAAAGGGCAAGTTCTTCTGCAGCCAGGTTTAGGTGGCTTAGGGAGTAGGTTCTCTCGCCATGCTTTTCCCTTCGGCGTTTGTTGCTACCGCCACTCTTTGCTGTCAACTTGCTATCCCTCCCTTCAATTTGTTTTTGTTGATTTTTGTTGTTGTTGTTGGTTTTATTTGTGTTTGTATTCATCATCTTGTTCGTACGATCACATGCCTGCCGTGGCAAGCGTAGTGATCTATTCGGTATAAAAGGGGAACTCGGTTCGTCCACCGCGGCAGAGCCCCTTGACGCGGTAAGGCCATAGTTCCCAAGGTGGCCCGGTGTCAGGGAGGCGCCGTTATAATACAGCCGGTGTTGTAAACCTCCTGGCTGCAAACCAGTCCAATGGGCACGGTGTCGCATAACACCCTGGATTAGGAGGTGACAGTTCCTAGTTACCGCTCGCATGCGCGACGAATCAGTCGGATGTGAGTAGCGAGGCTGCTCCCATCCGGCCGACTCGCGACAACTTGTGATCGGCGTAAGCCCCTGCACCACTACAAGGTGCCTGTCCTCGCAGGGGTTGTGAGAGGAAACAATATATGTTTCAATTGCCTCTCTCACTCACACATATTGAAAGACTGATCCAGTACTCAGACTTGTAATCAATGTCAAGAACGGCATAACTCAGTTCTTAACGAAGACACACCTAATGTGCCGAAGAGACAACCCTCCCAATTGCAAAAGAAAGCCTCACAAGCCACGACCACGAACTCCACAATCTCACACAGTAACACTCCTGATCAAGCGAATCCCCGGGATGAAGGATCTTCATGCTCGCAGAAAAGCCAAGTGAAATGGTTTTGTTCCGAAAATGATTGTGAAATAATTTTACCCACGGCTATCGTATCCGTAGAGCATATGGGAGACATTTTTAAACTCAGAGCTCTTGTAGATAAGAGATCTGAACGAACCTTTATCTCTACCAGAGCCCAAGATAAACTCAAAATCCCATTCAAACCCTCTAGATTTGAAATATCAGGGATGGGCACAAGGTAGTTTAGACCTCAAACAAATTGCGATCTCTGACTTTGCTATCCCCTGATTTAAAAACCAAAATAACACATCTAGATCTTCTGAATTTTCTGAAAGAGGTACTAGAGGGCGAGATTTAATTATAGCAGATATTTGACATACCAATGTAAGCAATTCATCGAAGTCAAGCATGAATGAGCCAATGGCACGGTAGAAATGCTGTTTTGCTGTTTTTACGGCCGCTTCCGATAAACCGCCGAAGTGTGCGAGGTGGAATGAAGCGCCAATCGAAACCATGCCCAAGACAAAAATTGTGGACTTCGCCGCTGAAATTATCGCTGAGGACTAAGTTTCGCGGCTCACGGAGCTCAATCTTGGCACCTAAGAAGTTTGTGGCGTTATCCGGCGAGATACAGCTTGGAATACCCCGGGCAGCGATAAATCGTTTTAGTACATCAATGAATGCACCAGATGACAGGTCTCTTACCAACTTCATCCAGATAGCCTTTGTAGCGAAACATATAAATATGAGTACGCTAACATAACATTTTTGAGGCGACTTGTACTATTTCAGACTTATAAAAAAACGGGCCGAAGTAGTCTACACCAGTAACTATGAAGGGACGTGTAGCCTGAATGCGCTCTTTAGGTAGGTTACCCATTATGTGCTGGACGAGTCGTGGCCTAGACCAGCAAATGATGCATTTTTGAAGCACTCGTGGGACGGTTTTGCGTCCACCTATTGGCCAGAACTGCATACGAATGTAGGCAAGCAAGGCTTGCGGGCCTGCGTGATGATGTTTTCGATGAAAGTATGTTATTATTGCATTTGTAAGTGGATGGTCTTTTGGTAGAATACATGGGTGGCGCAATTCAAAACTGAGCAACGAATTTTCCAATCTACCGCCTGGGCGAATCACTCCGAAATCATCAAGAAATGGTGATAGCAAATAATATTGCTGGAAGTCGGGACGCATTTATTGGCTTGCAATGCGGTGTACTCGGGCCAAAGTTGCGCTCTTTGCACTATGCGGTCGAGCAATTGCGTACACTTTCGAATATCCGCAGCCGTGAGCTGGGATGACCTTGGAGCTTGTTTAATATTTAGGAATTTGCTGACGTATCCCTTTTGGCGAACCTCCGGAAGTTTTGGTTGGGAAGCGCACATGCGTGGCCAGCTCTTCTCTGTTTCTTGTAAAAATGGTGGACCCTGCACCCAAAGTTTTGAAATTAGAACTTCCTTCGGCGTAACTCCTTTGGATAAAATATCAGCGGGGTTCATTGCTGAAGGAACATAGTGCCACTGCATGCCTTCTGTCAATTGCTGTATGTTGGAGATTCACTTCGCCACAAAGACATTGAGCTTTGATGATTCTTCTTGCAGCCACGATAGGCCGGTTGAAGAATCTGACCAACAATGAAAAGAACAGTTAAAAATCTTAATTTTTGTAAACTCACCCACGAGCTGTGAGAGCAATATAGCAGCGCAGAGTTCCAACTTGGGTACGGTAATGGTTTTCAGGGGCGCGACCCGGGTCTTTGAACACAAAAGGTGCACTTGGAAGATGTCATCCTTGATTGATCGAATGTAGATGCAGGCACCGTAGACTTCAAGGCTTGCATCGCAAAATGCATGAATTTCGGTGATGGCTTCAGGCTGCAAAATATAACGAGTAAATGATAAATGCTGCATTTCTTCAAACCCGTTGCAGAAATCGGACCAGGCATTATCTAACGATTGTGGTAAATTCTCGTCCCATTCAAGCTTGTCTCTACACATACGTTGAAGAAGAATCTTTGCCCTGATTAAGTTTGGGCCCATTAGTGCAAGTGGGTCGTAGCACCGATCTAGAGTAAACAAAGCAGAGCGCTTGGATTTTTTTCCGAAGTCTTGTTGCGGTGTGAAAGAGAATAGTAAGCTGTCCTTAATCGGGTTCCAAATTAAACCTAGTGTTTTGGTGATGTTGCTGCCATCATCGAACTTGAGAAAACTTTCTTTGTCTTCATCTGGAATTTCACGAAGAATATCTGGATTATTCGAATACCACTTATGCAACTAGAAGTTTCCTTGCGCAAGGAGACTGGTTGTTGTGTGTGTTTAGGGTCAATATATTCCTTAATGAACTTACTATATTATGTCTTAAGGTGAGGGTTGCGAGCGAATTTCCTTACAAGACCTTCGAAGCGTTCACGAGATCTCAAATAAGAATTTCCAAGTACCTCCGGATTCTTTTTGAGAGACAGAAGAACCGAGTATTATCCTGGTGGTAAACGCGAATAATTCTGTTGAAAGTGTGCTTCAAAAATGATATCTTCCTGAGTGGATTTGGATATAGGTTCGTAGTTTGCCTCAATTTCCAAAAATCGTCGCACTAGGTCATCAAGTTTTGAGTCAAGGATGGTGTTGTTTGAAGATTTCTGCTTTGCAATAAAAGATGATAGTTTTGGAGCACGTTGCCCTCCACCAGAAAAAACCCATCCGAAAAGAGTCTTTTGAAGCAGAGGTTAGCCGGATGCCAAGCGTATCTGCCCCACACAGAGTAAATCGAAGAATAGGCTTGCTGCGATGAGCGGATCAATGCGTTCTGATAAGTGGAATCCCGGATTAGCTAGTTGAATGTTAGATGGAATGTTTCACTGGCTGGTGCTTACGAAACACCCAGGCTGATTGTCGGTGATGGTGCGCATCTGCTGTGATATTTGTTGAGAATTCTGATATTCGTGACCTTAATACGAGCTCCACTGAATAGCCTTCCGTTGAGAAGTTGGCATCTCCGATGCCGGAGATTGTAACCGAAGATTTTGTCTTCAGCAGTTAAAGTTGGTTTACGAAGCAAGATGTGATAAAATGTAGTTGGGAACCAGAGTCCAAAAGCGCACGGCAGGTCACGAAAGATCCAGCACGATTTTTTATGAGAACGACGGCAGTAGCGAGAAGCACAGATTCAGGCGGAGAAACCGAGGCATGGGGCAAGGCAGATAACGACGCAGACATGGCATTGGGTTGGTGTGTAACTAGCGGCGAAGACTCGATTTGACCATCAGTTGACGACACAGTTGAGCGATTCATGTGAAAGAGAGTATGGTGTTTGCATTGAGAATTGCGGCAGGTACCGGATTTGCAGTCCCACAGTTGATGGCTGCGCTTCAAATAGTTTATACAAAGACCGAGTTTTTTAACTTCCTTAAGGCCCAAGTTCGGAGATAAATGTTCGAAGTCTTGGCAGCTATAAATTGCGTGATCGATCGACTCACAAAACACACAAGAACTTGTTGAACCCTTTGACGCAATGAATGATTTCTTTCTGTACCTGGGTGGCATGCTCAACATTCTCGAGTGTTCGACAGCGCTTTTCCGAAAAGGCAGCCATCTGGTCCCATGAAGGTAATTCACTAACAGAGGAGAGTTCTCCTCCCATTTAGCTTGTGTTGCTTTGTCGAGCTTCTGAAGTATCAAGTGAATGATGATGCAATCTGATATTTGCCCGTTGGTTGCCAGTGACTGCAATGCCCGTAAATGCGCAGTTACCTTGTCTGTCAACTCTCGAAGTTTGGTTGCGTTCGAATCTGCCTTGTCCAGCCCGAATATCTCCCTGATGTGTGCCTGAAAAATAAGACGTTTGTTATCGAAACGCCTGTGTAAGGGTTCTAAAGCGATTTTTTAATTAGAATCACTTATCTCTAGTGAGCGCACGGCGTCACGGCGATTCCGATTTGCACTACTTTATTTCAGCAAAGTTTTACAAAGAATAACTTAAGAACTATTTTGCGTTTATAATTCCTAATTTATGATGATTCCAATTACAAAAGAATGTGTCCCAAAACTGTTTTTATATATTCTTAAACAATTGTTTTTTGGAGTTCTAAGTAAACGCATTCCATCCCATATATTGCATGTGTGAATATGCACACATTACGCACATAAATATTTATGCACCCAATTGTTTTGAATTTACCGTACCTATGTTCTTTAGGGTGGCCCTTCGTTGTATGGAGGGAAAAGAAGTGTTTGGATTCTTGATCTCACCCCCTAAAAATATGCGAATAGCTCAAAAACGAGTATATACAAAGGTTTAGGCCAATCAAAAAAGATTTAGAGGTGGCGCAAAGGGCTTGAAATCCTGAAAAATGACGAATTTTTACAATTTTGTTTTTCAGGCTTCCATATTTCTAAACGCGGTGGATGTCTAAGGCATTGTATTGCTTAAAAATCTATTTATTTCGTGAACAGTTTAAACTAACGGAGTATGAAGAAAATTTGATAGCAAGTATATGCGTGTTTATTATACAATTCTATGTTAAGCTTTGGTTTAACTGTACCAACCCTCATAGAGCACCTTTTCAAGACTTATCTTTTATTAAAAAAATTTATAAATACAGAAATGTTAATAAAAAAATATCTGAAATTGCAATAAAAAAGTTTTGTAGCCACCTATGGTACCTATCTGAAGAATATATTGCATTAGATTTGTTCGATGATGACGTCTCTTGTACCATGAAGAAAAAGATTGTGGAAAAAATCAAAAGCATAGACAACTGCGACAAGGAAACAGAGAATTTAAAGAGGTCACACTTAAGGCCCAGTGAAAGCAATAAATTCATAGAAAAGGAACTACACGACTTGTAACAGGAAATACATACAATTGAATTTTTGGGTCGGTTTGGGGTATCATCTCAATTTCTGGATGTAGATCCACTATACTGGGGGATACAGAAGCCTATAAAAAAGCTAAGGATACTGTTATAAATATAAAAGTAGTTAACGACACAGCAGAACGGGGAGTAAAAGTTATGGAAGAATATAATAGAATACTTACAAATGACGAACAAGAAAAACAATATTTTCTAAAAATTGTAACTGATTACAAAAAACAATTTGAATCACATACTAAATCATCATTAATTAGCTAAAGTTTCATAAGATATATGTATATGTTCTAAAAATGTATTTTCAAAAAAATTTATAATAAAAAAATTTGAAACAAACTCATTTACGTATACTCAGTCAAATATCTCTAGAACTTACTAATAACACGATAAATTACGTTTGACCCATAACAAATGAAGTAGGGTTGACCAAATTTAAGATATTGTAAAAATTGGTCATTTTCAGAACTTCAAGCTCTTTGCGCCACCTGTAACCCTTTTTCAATTGACCTAAAACTTTGTATATTCTAGTTTTTAGGCTATTTACATATTTCTAGGGGGTGAGATCGAGAATCGGAACACTTTGGAAAATAAGGGCCACCCTAATGTTCATATGTTTCTACAATACGTTTGTGTGTTACTAATGAGGGAATGGGAAAATATGCAAAAAAACGATTTTCGTAGGTATGTTCATATGTTTAAATTGTAATAGTTAAATTAGGATGGTTCTAAATTTTGGGACTTCAGTATATGAATATAATCTACTAATTTTCAATATCGGCTGCTGCTCCGAACAATTAGATTAATTGTATTAATTTAATTTAACTTTGTAAATTTTTTACTTTGAATTTTTATAATTTTCAATATGTATCTAAATGTAATTTTTCAATGTTGGATTTTATAACATCAAACATTTTCATTCTTTGAAGTTTTTTTAAACACAACGATTTGAAATAAACTTAAACTAAAATACGTTTTCTATAAAAAGAATTTGAATTGTAAACCACAATTGGCGATCCCGCCTATAAACTTAAAATTGTGCTACAACAAATTAATGTAATGCAAAAGAACAATTTAAACAAGTAAGGAAGGTTAAGTTCGGGTGTAACCGAACATTACATACTCAGTTGAGAGCTATGGTGACACCATAAGGGAAAATAACCATGTAGGAAAATGAACCGAGGGAAACCCTGGAATATGTTTGTATGACATGTGTATCAAATGAAAGGCATTAAAGAGTATTTTATGAGGGAGTGGGCCATAGTTCTATAGGTGGACGCCATTTAGGGATATAGCCATAAAGGTGGATCAGGGTTGACTCTAGAATGCGTTTGTACGATATGGGTATCAAATGAAAGGTGTTAATGAGTATTTTAAAAGGGAGTAATCCTTAGCTCCATAGGTGGACGCCGTTTCGGGATATCGCCACAAAGGTGGACCAGGGGTGACTCTAGAATGTGTTTGTACGATATGGGTATCAAATTATAGGTATTAATGAGGGTTTTAAAAGGGAGTGGTGGTTGTTGTATAGGTGGTCGCCTTTTCGAGATATCGCCATAAAGGTGGACCACGGGTGACTCTAGAATGCGTTTGTACGATATGGGTATCAAATGAAAGGTATTAATGAGGGTTTTAAAAGGGAGTGGTGGTTGTTGTATAGGTGGTCGCCTTTTCGAGATATCGCCATAAAGGTGGACCAGGGGTGACTCTAGAATGCGTTTGTACGATATGGGTATCAAATGAAAGGTGCTAATCAGTATTTTAAAAGGGAGTAATCCTTAGTTCCATAGGTGGACGCCGTTTCGAGATATCGCCATAAAGGTGGACCTGGGGTGACCCTAGAATTTGTTTGTTCAATATGGGCATCAAACGAATGGTGTTAATGAGTATTTTAAAAGGGAGTGGGCCTTAGTTCTATAGATGGATGCCGTTTCGAAATATCGCTATAAAGGTGAACCAGGGTGACTCTAGAATGTGTTTGTACGATATGGGTATCAAATTAAAGGTATTAATGAGGTTTTAAAAGGGAGTGGTGGTTGTTGTATAGGTGGTCGCCTTTTCGAGATATCGCCATAAAGGTGGACCAGGGGTGACTCTAGAATGCGTTTGTACGGTATGGGTATCAAATGAAAGGTGTTAATCAGTATTTTAAAAGGGAGTAATCGTTAGTTCCATAGGTGGACGCCGTTTCGAGATATCGCCATAAAGGTGGACCAGGGGTGACCCTAGATTTTGTTTGTACAATATGGGTATCAAATAAAAGGTGTTAATGAGTATTTTAAAAGGGCGTGGGACTTAGTTCTATAGGTGGACGCCTTTTCGAGATATCGCCATAAAGGTGGACCAGGGGTGACTCTAGAATAAGTTTGTACGATATCGGTATCAAATTAAAGGTATTAATGAGAGTTTTAAAAGGGAGTGGTGGTAGTTGTATATGTGAAGGCATTTTCCCAAAATGTGGACCAGGGTGACCCAGAACATCATCTGTTGGATACCGCTAATTTATTTATATATGTAGTACCTGCCAAGATTTTAAGGGTTTTTTAATTCGCCCTGCAGAACTTTTTTCATTTTCTTCTACTTAATATGGTAGGTGTCACAACCATTTTATAAAGATTTTTCTAAAGTTATATTTCGCGTCAATAAAACAATCCAATTACCTTACCATGTTTCATCCATTTTTTCGAATTTGGTATAGAATTATGGCATTTTTTTCATTTTTCGTAATTTTCGATATCGAAAAAGTGGGCGTGGTCATAGTCGGATTTCGTTAATTTTTCATACCAAGATAAAGTGAGTTCAAGTAAGCACGTGAACTAAGTTCATTAAAGATATGCCGATTTTTGCTCAAGTTATCGTGTTAACGGCCATGCGGAAGGACAGACGGACCACTGTGTATAAAAACTGGGCGTGGCATCAACCGATTTTGCCCATTTTCACAGAAAACAGTTCACGTCATAAAATCTATGCCTCTACCAAATTTCAAAAGGATTGGTTAATTTTTGTTCGAATTATGGCGTTTAAAGTATCCTAGACAAATTAAATGAAAAAGGGCGGAGCCACGCCCATTTTGAAATTTTCTTTTATTTTTGTATTTTTTTGCACCATATCATTACTGGAGTTGAATGTTGACATAATTTACTTATATACTGTAAAGATATTAAATTTTTCGTTAAAATTTTACTTAAAAAAAATTTTTTTTTTAAAAGTGGGCGTGGTCCTTCTCCGATTTTGCTAATTTTTATTAAGCGTACATATAGTAATAGCAGTAACGTTCCTGCCAAAGTTCATCATGATATCTTCAACGACTGCCAAATTACAGTTGCAAAACTTCTAAATTACCTTCTTTTAAAAGTGGGCGGTGCCACGCCCATTGTTCCAAATTTTACTAATTTTCTATTCTGCGTCATAAGTTCAACTCATCTACCAAGTTTCGTCGCTTTATCTGTCTTTTGTAATGAATTATCGCACTTTTTCGGTTTTTCGAAATTTTCGATATCGAAAAAGTGGGCGTGGTTATAGTCCGATATCGTTCATTTTAAATGGCGATCTGAGATGAGTGCTCAGGAATATACTTACCAAATTTCATCAAGATACCTCAAAATTTACTCAAGTTATCGTGTTAACGGACGGACGGACATGGCTCAATCAAATTTTTTTTCAATTCTGATTATTTTGATATATGGAAGTCTATATCTATCTCGATTCCTTTATATATGTACAACCAACCGTTATCCAATCAAACTTAATATACTCTGTGAGCTCTGCTCAACTGAGTATAAAAAAACCAAAAATATTGAATAGTGTTGTGCAAAATATAAGCAGCATTAAAAATCATATTTTAACAACATCTTCAATAACAATATAAATCAATATTATCAATAACTCCAAAAACTGCATTCCTACTGTTGTTGCGGAAGCCCTCAAGTCGATGTTTATTATCTTGGAATTTGTCAGCAGTATCAATTTTTCGTCCTAGTGGTGGAAGTTTATAATTACACAGGATCACAAATTCTAATTTATTTTCTGCATCCGAGACGCCATTATGAAATTCCTATGTAAAATCACCCCCTGATTTTGAAAATCAAAGTTATTTTTAATTCTTTGGTAAGGTTTTTGAGATATTTACGAATAACGGGTTTTTCAAAAAAAAAAAATAAAAATTGGGTCCACTTAATCATATATATCTCAGGAACGAATTGAGCAATTCAAAAATAGTTTGAAGCTTTTAAAAGGTAATAAAACTCCCTCTATAAACTGCTCATACAACACTTTTTGCTATGCCCTACAGATTCAAAGATAACGAAGAATCATTACGGATTTTTCCATTTTTTGTGTGAAAATATAAAAAAAAATTGTACTTTGCGAGGAAGGATCTCGAAATTTTTTTTATTTTTTTGCTGATTTGTTTTTTTCTCTCTAAGCTTTGTTTTATTGCAAACAAAATAAGCTCTCATTCAACAAAATCAATGAACTGGTACAAAAGTTATAAGCATTCAAGCAAATATATCCATTTAATACTTAAGTACCCTACTGGTCCATATGTGTTAATATTCGCTAACTAACTGATATACGAATACTAACATATATGTACCAGTAGGTTACTTAAGTATTTAATGGATATATTTACTTGAATGCTTATAACTTTTGTATTAGTCCATCGATTTTGTTGAATGGAAGCTTATTTTTTTTGTAATAAAACAGAGCTTAGAGAGAAAACAAAAAAATCTGTAAAAACTAACTAACTGATATACGAATACTCACACATATGTGCCAGTAGGGTACTTAAGTATTAAATGGGAATATTTACATGAATGCTTATAACTTTAGTATTAGTCCATCGATTTTGTTGAATGAAAGCTTTTTTTTTGTAATAAAACAGACCTTAGAGAAAAAAAAAACAAATCTTCAAAAAATAAAAAGTTTTCGAGATCCTTCCTCGCAAAATACAATTTTTTTTTATGTTTTTACAAAACAAATGGAAAAAATCCGTAATGATTGTTCGTTATCTTTGAATCTGCAGGGCCTAGCAAAAAAGTTGCATGCACAGTTTATAGAAAACTTTATTACCTTTTAAAAGCTTTAAACCGTTTTGCAATTGCTCAATTCGTTCTTCAGATATATATGATTAAGTGGACCCATTTTTTTTTTTTTTTTTGAAAAAACCGTTATTCGTAAATATCTCAAAAATGATGCCATAGAATTAAAAATAACCTTGATTTTCGAAACCAGAGGGTGATTTTACATAGGAATTTCATAATGGCGTCTCTGGTGCATTTTGGCTATGAACCAATGTTATTTGAATAGTGTTCTATTGAATTATCAATGTGGAATAACATCGATCAACTTTTGCTGTTAGCTGTTATTTAAAAACTGTGTTTTTACAAGAAAGCTTTATTTATTATTAAACTGCAATTAGCGTCTTCATTTATTCGTGATGTGTATAACGTCTGCGCTATTTATTTAATTATTTGATTAAAAGAGTCAACAGATAATACAGTTTAGTAGAGACAAGGAGCAGTAATTTCAGTTTTTCATGACGGCATTCAAGCTTATTGGTCAAAATTGTTATGGATATGTATTTTCATTTATGCCACATTCATTGAGTTCAATTGAAGTTATATTATAATTACCATCTACACACATCATACCCATCTACCCATTGCAACAAAAGTAATCAATAAAAGCCATTGCAATAAAAGTCATCAACAAAAGCCATTTCACATATCTCACCGCTCTATTGGTAACGCAGTGAGTAAATTATAAGCAATCAATTGCACCCACGAAAATTCAATCAAGAAGAAAACCGCAAATTAAATTTAGAAGTGCGACGAACGGAAATTTGTATACAATATTAAAAGGAGCGCGCAAAATTTAAAATATTAAGAAATCAAACAAATTTAAAACAAGTTGTAAACATAAATAATAGATATTTTAATTATACACTTAATAATAATATACATTACAATATTTTATTTTAAAATAATCATATATATATTTACATTTTAAAATTATTAACTCCTTCTTCAGAGATTTTAATATTCATTAAATATGTATCATACACCACCACACGAAAGGCATTCATATACACCAACACATAATAGAAATTATTCACTTATTGATTTACAAGATCCTAATCATCAAAATGGTCTTGTAAATCCTTATGAGAATCAAAATAACAATTAAATTTTTGCCACTTCAATGAAGTTGCCTCAGTTTTGGACAAATTGTCCTGAAGCGTGGTTCATCCACGCTGAAATGCCATTTAATAGAAAAAATATTAGTCAGGAAATAACCAAATATAAATATGTAATTACTGCACTTCCACAGGATGTCATTATGAAAATTTTAGATTTCATTCAGAACCCTCCTGAAAATAATAAATTCACTGCATTAAAGAAAGTTTTAATTGAACGACATTCTTTGAGTGAGAATGCCAAATTTGACAAAGTTTTATCTTATTCTGGGATGGGAGATCGTAAACCATCTGAATATTATAAGTCTTTAGTATTACTCTCTGGTACTAACTTCAGCCAACAAGTTCTTAAGAAACTTTGGATGAGAAAACTGCCAAAGAATTTGAATGTAATTTTAGCTAGTTCAAATTCTAGTGATATAAACGAATTAATGAAATTAGCTGATAATGTATGGGAGGTTATCAATAAAAATTAAATCGCTTCTGTTAATAATTTTCAAAATTCAAAAAGCGAAAATACATCAAACGACTAATCTTATGTGTAAAAATTTTGAAAAACTGTCTTTAGAATTATCAGAAATTAAGAAAGAAATTAATCAAAATTATTCAAGATCTCGTTCGATAAGTAGAAATCGTTTTAGAAGTCCTTTCCAGATACAGGTCCAATTATCGTGAGAATCCAAATTGGCTCTGTAAATATCATTACAAATTCGGGAACAAAGCTCGAAAATGTGAACAACCATGTGCGTTTTCAAAAACTAATAATTCAACAAACTAAATTCTTCCGTTGTTGCAGCGACGAACAACGGAAATTTAGAAGTTTCAACTCGTCCTTATTTATATTTGACAGGGATAATAGATTAAATTTTCTAATTGACAGCGGTGCAGAAATTTCGGTACTTCCAGTTTAAAAAATTGTAAGTAAAACGAAATCTTCCGATATCATTATGCCAGCGTCTAATGGTACTACTATTTCTATATACGGTAAAAGACTTTTGAATAATAACTTAGGGTTAAGGCGTGAATTTCCAATTATGTTTTTGATAGCCGATATCGCGAAACCAATCATAGCAGCTGACTTTTTGTCTAAATATGGCTTGCTAATCGATATAAGAAACAAACGTTTAGTTGACCCGTTGACAAGCCTTTCAGTCAACACCATCTCTTGTTTTTGTAATGTTCCTCTTCCAAAAATTTTTTCAGTAGATAATAAATATACACAATTATTTAAATCTTTTCCATCCTTCATTTCTGGTCCAGATTATTCGAAGCCCATACAACGGTCCATAGACTTGTTACTGAAGGAAACCTTCCTTTTTCTAAGCCCAGGCGCCTAGATCCGATTAAATTCAAAGTGGCTAAAACCCAATTTGATTTTTTGTAAAAAACTGGAATTTGTAGACCATCAAATTCATCTGTTGCATCCCCCCTTCATTTAGTGCCCAAAAAAGAAGCTGATGGCTGGCGTACTTGTGGCGATTTTCGTAAACATAATGTAGTAAAAGTTCCTGTTCGATATCCTTTCCCCTTTTCCACTATTTTAATATGAATCTTAGAAACAAAAGCACCTTTTCTAAAATTGATTTAGTGAAAGCGTACCATCAAATACCAATGGCTGAAGAGGATATATGGGCAAATCCTAAAAACGTTTTCTTTTTTGGATACTCGGGTTTTACACACGGGCAAAAAACTTAAGGCCAGAAAAAAGTAAAAGGACATTAAGCTCGAGCTTTTGACTATTCGATCTGATGATTTTAAAAATCAAGAAAGTTGATAGTAAGTTTTTGCAGAACTTCGAAAGTTAAAAAACGTCGATTTTTACACTTTTTCAAGCGATACCCTTGATTTGTTTTTGGAATTTTTTCGATAAAATTTTGAGGCATCGCTGAAACGCTATGGAATTTAAATTGAATGTTATTTTTGAGACGGAGATTCTAAAAGTATGAGCAAAATTAATGTGCCCCTCCAATACTCAATACTATCATCAATCAAAGTAGCGATACTTTTTTTTTGTCATTTTCAATATTGACAGTTTTTTGCTTATAGCTTTTTGAGGCAACTGAGTATTGAAATTTGGATTATGCACGATAATAGCCTATCAGGGACTAAAAATACCTGGGGCTTCTAATTCGATGTGCCCCTTTCAGTTTTGAAAGTAGAGGCAGAAAAGTGGAAGCACTTGGTTGCGTAAGTTTTTTTCAGGAGCATGTTTTTTGTGGGCACAGCTACAATTTTACTTGTATCACTTCATACCCATTTGTTAATTTTTTCTCTACACCACAGTGATATACCATCAATTGCCTCATCTTGGAATATTCACGCAAGGAGAGTTATTGATGTTTGTACATAGGGCAAATATACGAAACTTTCCCCAGAAATTGGCATTAGTCAAAAAGTGTAGAAAAAAAATTTTTTTAAGCAGGTTTTATTTAAAAGTAAATGAAAAGAAACACAAATTTGGTACAAAAATTAAAAAAAAAAACGGAACATTTTCTACACTTTTTGACGATTGCCAATTTTTGGCGAAAATTTCGTATATTTGCCCCATGTACAAACATCAATAACTTTCCTTGCGTGAATATTCCAAGATGAGGCAATTGATGGTATACCACTGTGGTGTAGAGAAAAAATTAACAAATGGGTATGAAATATTTGACGGTTACCCGGTTTCATATTTTTGCCGATATATCTAAAACCGGGTTTCGGGTATCGACAAAATTTTACCTAAATATACCCCACATAGATGTACATCATGATAAAATTTCAACACAATCGGTTAAGAAGTTTTTAAATAAGTAAAAAAATTAAGGTTTTCCGGGTTTATATTTTTATCAATATCTCCAAATCCGGATCTCGGGTATTAAAACTTTTGTTTAGGCCACAGGCCTAAATATATCTCCCCCCCTCGTAACATAACTTTCTTTGTTTATTTTCCTTCGTTACTACCACCCACATATTCTTGTGATCACTATACACACAGGCATGTGTGAGTGGTAATACGTATGTATCTTAAGATTTTACCGCTGTGAGCCCGCGGTACAGCAAATTTGTTGCCGGGAAACCCAACGAAGGAGCTGTATCGTGGGTTCATCGGCTCATGTAGCAAAGAGTCTCGTCCTCTTTTAATCCAGCAGCGAGCAAAGGAACATGTAATCACACGCTCACGTAAGTTGCCAATTTCCAAAAACATATTTAACAATTTCCAAAAATATATTTAATATTTTTAAACTTTTCACAACATTTGTTAATTTTTTCCTTAACACTTGTTGTATTTATATAAATAAAAGCACACTGTGAATTCCTTTTTATTAATACGAAACCCTTTTGGTGTTTTTATTTTATTTCTCTTTTTTCGCCTTAACTAATCTTTAACAAATACGTGGGTGCGCGCCGTTGCCACCACGCATTTGTCCATGGTCCTTACAACGCCGGTAAAGAGAACCAGTCACATAATTACAGTCCACTCCACTCCCTAGGCCATTAATTAGAAGCACCATTCGTGATAATCAAGGAAGCAGATCCACCAAACACGCATTTGTACACGGAAGATAATATTAAACATCCTTTACGATCGTGGTAATATAATCGTCAGCACACAACAACCTTTTTGGCAACACCAACATCAACAACACCGACAAAAGAAACCAGATTCCATTACTCCGGATCGACAAATTAATTAAAAGGTACGTGGTTTATTCCGTGCGAGGTAGTGTTCGTTTTTGTTGTTAACAAATATTTCAAAATAAATTATAAATTGGTTCTTTCCCATCAAAAAAGTGCAAATGAGTGTTAAGTGAAACATTTATATTTCGTGCAAAAATAGAAAAAAAGCGCTTAACGCAGTTATTTAAAGTTTGTGCATCACGCCTTGTGACTATCCGGAATAATACCCGACCAGCGGTATGATTTTCCGGACACAGCTCAAGGTAGCACAACACTGCTCCAAAAGGTTAACATAACCTAAACACCGCTTAGCGCAATTGTTTTACTTTCGCCTTTGCATAATTTTCATAGAAAAAAAAAAAAAAAAAAAAAAAAAAATATATATATATATATATATATATATATATATATATTCAAATAATAAAATTTTGATTTGTTAAGGTTATTTAACCAAAAAATTTAATTTAATTTGCGCGCACACTCAATTAAACACATTTTCCACATAAAAATCACTTGCGCTTATTTAAACGGGCAATACGATCGCAATTTGGTTTGTTGCTATAGCACAAAGTGCTCTTAGTGTAATACACACATATTGTTGTTGTTGTTTGGGTGGCCAATAGCCTTATTCCTGGCACAATTATTTAAAAAACTGAAGAATTATTATTCTCACTTGCGGCAATATACAAATCAGTTTTGACTGATCTAATTTGGTTATATAAAAGTTCACATTCCTTGGTTAAATTACCAAAAAGTCCATAACAAGCGTACATATATTTTTTTCTTTTACCACTGACACCATTTTTGCACTAGCCATTACTTATTGGCTTAGACAATTCAGTAGCAAATCTGCATTAGCACATTCCTTAACATTGACGTGGGTGCGCGCCGTTGCCACCACGAAATTGTACTTATTCTACTTAGCACATAAGCCTCTATACAGTCCGTTTTTTACGTTAGCCATAACTTATCGGCTTACACAATCAATTGGTAAATTTGTGTATACATACGCATACACCAAATCTTTTCACTAATCACATTATCACTTCCAAGTTCGGTCCTTTGGCAACATTTTCACTCACTACACTCTGCAAAGGCAATTTCTTCTTAGTTTTTTATAAATTCATCGGTTTTCATTTTTTTACATAATGGAGACCTATACACGCCAAGCAGATGCAGTGACGGAGTATGAAAATGACTTCAACGACATGTCACCTTCACAACACAGTAAACACTCCCTAATATACCAAAGGGACGAGTTAAAAACTCTGTGGGAAGCTACGAAGGTGACATACGAAAAGCTCAGCTTCATCAGAGCTTGAGTCAAAGGACCTATCAGCTATCAAAAAGAAGCATAAAATGTGCTATTTCAGCTTCCTAAAGTGTCAGGCGGCAATAGCTGAGCTTTTGGAAGAATTTGAAAAGAAAGAGAAAAAGGTAGGAGTCTCAGATAATATGGAATATCATGTGCGCCTGCCAGCGTGTGATACGGTTATTTTCAAGGGAGACTATATTTCATGGCCGTCCTTTAGGGACATATTCACTGTCATATACATTAATAATAGTAAACTCCATGCAGTACAAAATCTATACTATTTAAGGCAAAAAACCCAAGGGGAGGCCAAAGAAATCGTGGAACGATGTTCCTTAACGACAGACGGTTTCGATACAGCGTGGAAAAATTTATGTGACCGATACGAAAACAAAGGTATCTTGGTCAATGCCCAATTAAAAACTCTTTTTAGTTTAAAAGCAGTTGAGAGTGAATGCGGTAGCTCCATTAAAAAACTGCAACATGAAATAAACAATTGTATTTCAGCGCTCCAATGTCACAAGATTGACATATCAAACTGGGATGCAATTCTAACGTATTTGTGCTCCACAAAGCTGCCAGAAACCACACTAGCTCTATGGGAACAAACCATAGAAAATAAAACAGAAATTTCAAAATGGGCAGATATGGATAAATTCTTATCCAGCAGATTCCAAACGTTGGAAACTGTCGTAGATATAAGAGGGGATACGGTTTCAAAACCCTCTAAGCCATATGCTTCTCGTTCCTCGGCAGATACATCGTCGAAACGACTAGGCTCCTACCAGGCAAGTGCAACAGTAGCCAAACCTACGTGTTAGATGTGCAAAAGTCCTGCACATCGAATTTCAAAGTGTGAAAAGTTCTTACGTTTAACACCCAATAAACGAATTGAACAAATTAAGAGCAGCCGTGGGTGTATAAACTGCCTTTCTGCTGGCCATTCGGTGACAAAGTGCACCAGTCAAATGAACTGTGCCACATGTCATTTAAGACATCATACGCTGCTTCAATTTCGAATCAGCCAAAACCAACAAATACTTCTGACACTATCGGAGCATCTACCTCACGGGAAGCTCAAATACGACGCAATGCTGAAAGAGAAAACGATTAATAATGTGAACTCATGTTTCGCAAACACAAATAAAGGGGTATTACTAGGGACAGCTCAGGTCAATATTCGTTTTAATGGTGTTGACTATTCGGCGAGAGCCCTAATAGACTCGGTATCTCAATGCTCATTCATTACCGAGAAACTAAAGCGCAGAATTAATCTGCCATCCAAACACCTGCATGCCCAAGTTTCGGGCATCAATAATACAATGTCTGCACAAGAAAAGAAGCGTGCAACATACAATTGCGGTCACCAACAGACCCATTAATCGAGATCAATACGACCATGCTGGTTTTACCACAATTAACAGGGAATCTTCCAACTTGCCAAATAAACGTAATGACTAGGCAAGCATTCCCTGACTTAGTACTGGCTGACAAAAGATTCTTTGTCAATGAGCCAGTCGACTTAATTCTGGGCGGAGACATATACCCCCAAATTATGCTAGGCGGTATTAGGAAGGACGTGCTAAACACATTAATAGTACAGGAAACGGTGTTCGGCTGGATTTTGACAGGCCGGACAGATGCGGTTGATACAAATAAGACCCTAGTTTCATATTTCAATGAGGTCACTTTAGATAAACAATTGGCGGCTTTTTGGGAGATAGAGGAAATTCCAAAGAAAAGGAGCATCAATAACGATGACACTTACTGCGAGGAGCTATACAAATCCACAACAGTTCGGAACAACGATGGCAAATACGTAGTCTCCTTACCCTTTAGGAAAGAGTTTAACTTGGCCCCTCATTAAGAAGTGCGTGTTCTCAATTTTATCGCAACGAGACACGACTTGCGAAAAACCCAGTCCTTCAAACGGAATACAATAGAGTTGTATCCGAATATGAAACTTTAGGGCACATGAAACAAATAGGCAATATTTCGCCAGACTCAAATGACTGTTACTTCCTACCTCACCATGCTGTTATAAAGGAGGGAAGTACAACGACAAAAGTCAGAGTCGTATTTAATGCATCTTGTCCTACCACTAATGGCAAAAGTCTAAATGATGCCTTATATCCAGGTCCGATTCTTCAATCCGACCTGACAATTCTTATACTACGTTGGCGGCTGTTCAAATACGTATTTAACAGCGACATAGAGAAAATGTATCGCGAATCATATTTCGCAAAAGCCCCGAAAACCCAATTAACATTTACGAATTGAAAACAGTAACCTTTGGTGTTAATTATGTTCCGTATCTTGCGATTCGGACGCTGCACCAACTGGCTGATGACGTTGAGACATCGCATCCAATGGCAGCAGATATCCTGCGAAATTGCATGTACGTTGATGACGTACTCGCCGGTGGACACAGCATCGAAATTGCAATCTAGGCAAGGGACGAGATATCATCGGCATTGTAATCGGCAGGTATCCCATTGCGAAAATGGGCGTCCAACTGCAAGAAAATTCTACAGGGTATACCGAAGCAACACTTATTAAGCGAGGATTTTCTTGAGTTTGAAGACACCAGCATGGTAAAAGCACTCGGTTTCAGATGGAACGCTCATTTCGACTACTTCTACTTTGCAGCGAAACCATTTGATAATAACCCTACTGTAACAAAAAGGTCAATACTGTCTGCGATAGCAAAACTTTTCGACCCTCTTGGCTGGCTGGCACCAGTCGTAATTGTAGCCAAAATTATAATGCAAAATATTTGGTTGGAAGGCACGGGTTGGGACGAAGAAGTATCACCAACTACTCTAGATCGTTGGACCGCATTTATGCAAAATTACGGAAAAATCAACGATATCCGGATACCGCGATGGCTTAATTTTACCCCAAAGGACAGCGTCGAAATACACGGATTCAGCGATGCTTCGGAAAAAGCATATGCCGCCACTGTTTTCCTGAGGGTACAAACGAAGGATCAAGTCTTCACCAACTTGCTGATGGCCAAGACGAGAGTAGCCCCGGTCAAAACTATATCATTGCAAGGATTGGAACTCTGCGGCGCAGTCCTACTTGCAGAAATGATAGAGTCGGCCATAGAAAATATGCAACTTTCCAATATTAAATTAACCCTTTGGACAGATTCGACTATAGTACTGGCATGGATTCGAAAACCACCATGTTCGTGGTCAACGTTTGTGGCACATCGAATAACGAAAATCATCGACAAAGTTGGAAACAAAGTATGGCGGCATGTAGACTCTGCGTCAAACCCTGCAGATTTGGCGAGCAGAGGCCTCCTCGCTTCGGATCTAATCGACAATTCTTTGTGGTGGCAGGGACCTTCTTGGTTACAAGAAGACAACGAAAATTGGCCAAAACAAGAAGAAGATTACAACACGAATATCGAAGAAAAGAGGGTGAAAGTTCATGCAACATCGGTCAAAAACAACTTTGATCTTCTGGATAGGTTTTCCGATTTACCAAGGGCTTTGCGGGTTATATCCTATATTCTTCGGTTTTTCCAGAATACGCACCCAACAACTAAAGCCTCCTTTAAAAGGGATTCTCATTCGATAGCCTCTGACGAAATAGAAAAAACCACACGAAGATTGATAACAGTGTGCCAAAGGCAACATTATCAAGAAGAGTACGCAAATTTGAAGTCAGGAAAACTAATAAATGGGAAGAGTGAGATTTTACCCCTGAACCCATATATAGATGAAGAAGGCATCATTCGAACTGGGGGGCGGACTGGGGCATCTGAAGACATGTCCCATAAAGAAAGTCATCCCATTATTCTTCCTTATATTTGCAGGTTATCCAGACTTATAGTTCAATCCTCTCATGAGACCACCCTGCATGGAGGGAACCAGCTGATGCTACGTCATATCCGCACTCAGTACTGAATCCCACGCGTTAAAGTCATGATAAGGTCGGTAATCCACAACTGTATGGTCTGTACCATTTACAGGAAGCGGACACAAACGCAACTTATGGGGATCCTTCCGAAAGAGCGCACCACCTTTACTAGGGCCTTCACTACCACTGGGGTAGATTTCGCGGGACCATTCGATATAAAATCCTACCGAGGGAGGGGATGACGAAAGCCATCCATCTCGAATCGACAAACGACCTTAGTAGCGGGTCCTTCCTAGCTGCCTTCGCCAGATTTGTATCCAGACAAGGCTGTCCGAAAAACGTTTACTCCGACAATGGTACTAACTTTGTCGGAGCTTCTCGATCTTTATGATCCGAGTTTAAAGCATTTTGCGTGAAGCAAGGTACGGAACATTGAATAAATACAGTCATCACCCTTTAGAATGGCATTTTATACCACCAAGCGCTCCTCACATGGGAGGTTTGTGGGAAGCGGGGGTAAAACGTTTTAAGACCCACTTTAAAAAGATCGCGTCCGATCATAAATACACTTTCGAAGAGTTTACAACCCTCTTATGTCGAATTGAGGCCTGCCTCAACTCGAGACCTCTAAGTCCCTCATGCAACGACCCTTCCGACCTGGAGCCGCTTACTCCAGGCCATTTTCTCGTAGGTGGGCATCTTTTAGCCCCACCTGAACTCGACTGTAGTGAAAACCCTACCTCAATTGTAAACCGATGGCAAAATATGAAAGCCCTTCATCAAACCTTTTACAAGAGATGGAAATCGGAATACCTCACCGAGATCCAGAAACGGTATAAGTGGAAACATCCACAGTCCAACTTAAAACCCGGGGACCTAGTCGTCATCAAGGAGGATAACCTGCAACCAAGCGAGTGGAGAATGGGGAGAATCGTCAACACACATCTAGGTGCCGATAACCGTGTACGTGTTGTTGACGTCAATACAATTAAAGGACAAATTACGAGACCAATCGCGAAACTGGTACTACTCCCGCCCAACGACAAGGAAAATGAACTTTAATAATCCATATTCCTTTATCCAAAAAAAAAAAAACATTTTATTGAAATAAAATCTAATTTAAATAAAATTAAAGACCATAAGTAAATACTTATGCGCGCAAAGAAACGAAGAAAAAACGGCTTTAGCACGCATCCATGCGATGTGGCTGGTGCTTTAGTCATTCCACGTCATTTGACTAATATATTATCCAAAAAAAAAAACATTTTATTGAAATAAAATTTAATTTAAATAAAATTAAAGACGCAGGAAAATGATATATGTAATAATAATTATGAAAATTTGCACTTACGTGGACGTGTGATTACGTGTACCTTTGCTGGCTGCTGGATCAAAAGAGGACGAGACTCTTTGCTACATGAGCCGATGAACCCACGATACAGCTCCTTCGTTGGGTTTCCCGGCAACAAAGTTGCTGTACCGCGGGCTTACAGCGGTAAAATCTTAAGATACATACGTATTACCACTCACACATGCCTGTGTGTATAGTGATCACAAGAATATGTGGGTGGTAGTAACGAAGGAAAATAAACAAAGAAAGTTATGTTACGAGGGGGGGGGGGATATATTTAGGCCTGTGGCCTAAACTTACCGGCCCCCTTGCCGTAAGCAACAAAGAAAAAAAAACTGAAAGAAAAAAAAGGAATGACACGTGATCGCACGTCCAGTAAGGCGTTATGTCGATGTGCAGATGCGGACTGCAAGCACTGCACGTCGCACGATGGACTTCGTGTATCGTTGTCCTGTGAAGAAAAAGAAAAGAAGTTATTAAAAATACGTACGTGGTTTTAAATTCCGTGCAGTAATTACTTAGTTTTTATGAAACGCTCCTGTTTTTGGCAGGCCCCTGAGACTACCAGCCCGAATACGGTCGGTTGGGTCAGGAGACCGCCAACTGTTGTTGCTGGCGTTCCGCTCACCATCAGTTCGGCGTATAGATCACCGCCGAGTGTAAGACGAACTGGCGATGAGCGGTAGAACTGCGGATCTGCAAGCCGCATAAATTCAAATGGAACGACAACCTTTGGATCCACATTGGATGGCGGACTCAACCGATAGTGGCCGTTGACCACGGCGGCTTGTGTAGTGACATAAGTAGTTGACCCGAACTTGCCGCGCAGAATAAGTGTGCATTGCCCTGGTCCTTGGCGCTCTAACTGCAAATCGCGTACCAGCTCTGCATCGACGATGGTGCTGGCGGCGCAGGGATCAATGATCGCACGAACCAAGTGTAGGTGCTCACGCGATTCGACGCGTACGATGGCCGTCAGCGCAATGGGCACGAAAGACCGCATGATGGGCGCTGGAGTGGCTGGGAGCAGCCGGCCAGTTCGGAAGCCTTCCGGTGTACCACGCGATAGTGCTTGCATATTTTGGGCGTCAGAATGGTATGGCGTCGATTTATCTCGCCGCTGCTGTCTTCCGCGTTTGGATGACTTGGTCGGGCCTCCTTAGAGTCCAATGTCGCGGTGCCGCCAGTTGTCTCGTTCGTTTCGACGTTTGTTTGCTTTCGCCGCGCTTTTTTCATGCTGTAACAACGGCTGGAAACTGCGCATCCCATGATTTACCGTTGACGGTCTTGTCTCCATTTTTGCTCGCTCTTCCTCCATTTTCGCTCTCTCTTCCTCCATTTCCTCTTCCTCCACCTGCTGAGCCTAGGATTTAGCCGGCTCCGAGAGGTTGATCGACAACGCATCGTCGGACGTGTTGTCTTCGCCGTTTGTGGTCGTCTCGTCGCTTACCGGTCGACGCTCATCTAAATGAAGCGTGGTGTGGTGCTTCTCTTGGCACCTCTTGCAGCGATACTTGCTGTTACATTTGTCCACGCGGTGAAAGGGCGACAGACAGTTTGTACAGTACTTATGCAGAAGTACTGCCCGCAACCTCTCTTCTGGGGATTTTTTACGGTATTCGGCACAGATCCTAAGGCTATGATCCCTGCCGCAGAGCTGGCAAGCAACGTCGAAACGCTTTGCGCCTCCCTCTGACTTGGCCAATAACGTTTGGTAGCGGGTCATGATCTGAAAGAATATTAGTATCATTGATCATGCCCAAATTGAGGTTGGCGGAATGTTGTTATTTTTGATTTGTGGTGAACTTTGTTTTCAAAACAAGTGGCCTGCCACCACACGGAACGGCTCGAAACATGGTTGAAAAGGTATTACAGACTTGCACTTCCACCATTCAACGTTATTTTTGACGTGTATTGTCGATAATGTTGAGATTCGTGGACTTGAGTATTTCAAATCTCGACCAAATGAATGATTGGTCGAGATATGTAATACGCGACATGTGTGGCGGGTTGTACTCGATATGTCGTGCGGCATGTACTGCGTGACGTGTAGTGTGGCGTGTAGTGAATGACGTGTAGTGCGCGCGATGCTTGCGCATGAGGCCTAACGTTTGTATTGCAATAATCATTGACAGTCAGACATTAAATGTAGAGATTTTGACATCTGCTACGTTTTTCCATTTCCTGAATAAAAAAAAAATGTCATTCATATAAAACACGCGGTGAGTATAGATGCTAAACTGCGTAATCTTACTTTTTATTGACTAATTTTGTATTTTTATTTTCAGGTTTTCATTCCATGGTAACGCTGGGAAGCGAAATTTTACGCGATTTCCTGATGTGGTCAATTGTATGCAAACGGATAATTTGGAGCTTAAAAAATTTGTTTATTGATGTTTAATGAATTACGCTACATCGCAGCCAGAGATGGCAATTATGGCAGTTAATACGTTTGTGTAGGACTGCGAAGACTCCAATCCCCTTATACGTGCTTTGGCTGTACGTACGATGGGATGTATACGCATTAATAAGATAACCGAATATTTATGCGAGCCACTACGAAGGTGCTTGAAGGATGAGGATACCTAGGTACGTAAAACAGCCGCGGTTTGTGTTGCTAAGCTTTATGACATCTCATCATCAATGGTCGAAGATCAAGAATTTTTAGATTAATTAAAAGATTTACTCTCCGATTCGAATCCCATGGTGGTGGCCAATGCTGTTGCTGCACTGGGTGAAATTACCGAAGCCAGTCAGTCGGGTCAACCCCTTGTTGAAATGAACGCAGTTACTATTAACAAATTGCTTACTGCGCTTAACGAATGCACCGAATAGGGACAAGTATTCATTCTTGATTCATTGGCTAATTATAGTCCTAAAGATGAGCGCGAAGCTCAATTGATTTGATTTTTTTTTTGACACCACGTTTAGCACACGCTAATGCAGCAATTGTGTTGAGCGCTGGTAAAGTGCTCATGAAATTAGAAATTATTAGAAATGCTTTCAACTGATAGCGATTTCGGTGCCACACTCACTAAGAAGTTGGCGCCACCACTCGTGACACTACCCTCCTCAGAGCCCGAGGTTCAATATGTGGCACTGCGTAACATAAATTTAATTGTGCAAAAGCGCCAGACATTCTTAAGCATGAGATAAAAGCGTTCTTTGTTAAGTATAATGATCCAATTAATGTAAAATTAGAAAAGCGCGACATTATGATACGTTTGGCCAATCAAACCAACATTGCACAAGTTTTTAGTGAATTAAAGAAGATGACACTGAGGTGGATGTAGATTTTGTGCGCAAGGCTGCACGCGCCATTGGGCGTTGTGCTATAAAGGTTGAACCATCAGCCGAACGCTGCGTTTCTACACTTCTCGATTTGATTCAAACCAAAGTAAATTATGTTGTTCAAGAGGCAATTGTTGTAATTAAAGACATTTTCCGCCAGTACCCGAATAAATTTGAAAGCATTATTAGCACACTTTGTGAGAATCTTGATACACTCGATGAGCCTGAGGCACGTGCCTCCATGGTTTGGATTATGGGGGAATAGGCTGGGCGTATTGATAATGCTGATGAATTACTCGATAGCTTTTTGGAAGGCTTCCAAGATAAAAACACTCAAGTGCAATTGCAATTGTTGGCCGCTGCGGTTAAATTATTCTTAAAACGCCCATCTGGCGCGCAAGAGCTCGTGAAACATGTACTTTCTTTAGCTACGCAAGATTCAGATAATCCTGATTTGCGTGATCGTGGTTTTATCTATTGGCGATTGTTGTCCACTGACCCCGCTGCGGCCAAGAAAGTTGTTTTGGCTGATAAGCCTTTGATATCAGAAGAAACTGATTTGGTAGAGCCTACACTACTGGGTGAGCTAATTTGTCATATTAGTTCCCTGACAAGTGTTTTTCGTAAGCCACCAACAGCATTTGTTGAAGGACGTGGTGCTGGCGTGCGCAAATCACTGCCAAATCGTGCACCTGCTGCAGGTAATTCAGAAGCCGAGACAGGTGGTGAAGCACTGGTAATACCCAATCACGAGTCGCTGATTGGCGACTTATTATCAATGGACATTAACGCGCCTGCCATGCCGGCAGCAGCACAAACACCCAGCAATGTCGATTTACTAGACGGTGGTTTGGATATCTTGCTGGGCGGAGGACCCACAGAACCAGCAGCAGGAGATACCACTTAGTTTACTTGGTGACATATTCGGTTTATCAGGAGCTGGCCTCACCGTGGGTGTGCTCTGCACGCGTGGGTGTTCAAATACCGAAAATTTGTTGGTTACCTGCCGAGAAGGGTAAAGGTCTCGAAATACAAGGTACATTTTCGCGTCGCAATGGTGAAATATTTATGGATATGACTCTGACTAATAAAGCAATGCAACCTATGAGTGGCTTTGCCATACAACTAAATAAAAATAGCTTTGGCTTTATACCCGGGGCACCTATGTAAGTGGCACGTTTCCCGCCCAACCAGAGTACCGAAGCTACTACTAATTTACAAATAGCTGTCAAGAACAATATCGATATCTTTTACTTTGCATGCTTGGTACATGGTAACGTACTATTCGCCTGGACGTTAAGTTGTTGGTCAGAAGGAGTTTAATTAAATTTAACTGACTACAACAGTGATCCATGTGATGAGTGTACATTAGTGTAATTTTTGACTATAATGCGAAATCACGAATGTTGGTGGTTATTGTTTAGAGAAAAAAGATAAAATAAAGAGTGAAGTGGCTTTTGAAGAACATGAAAAAAGTTCTACGACTGAATTTACATAGCTCAACGGAACTCAATAATAACTTAATCGTCAGCTTTCTATCGTCAAGCGATCTTTCACCACTTTTCTATATGCCACCGCTTTGGCATACGGCATACGAAAGCGAAACTTTTGAGCACTTAATCACGGCTTGCTATATCGTCAAAACGCTCATAACCATTGACAATTGATAAGGTGCTGTTGCAAGTTGTGCTGCTAAACATTCTTGATATCTTAGTGCCGACCAGGACAACGCGCGCTAGAACCGGAGGTAGCGGGTACCGATAGAGCCAAGTCTGTCCGATATTTTCCGGTGGATATGACAGAAAGGAAGCGACAGGTGTATATAAAATTACATCTTGAAGGTACTGAAGGCTTATTAATATAATTATATTCTTCTTTTTTCTGAGGGAAGATTGTGCCATCAACATGGCTAACTCATACACTTCTTCCGCTATTGCCCGACGATGGCAACGTACCAACGTCAGAAGCTGCAGCGCTGCATTATGAAATACAAGGAGCGGTTGAAGAGGGACGCTATTATATGGATATCGATCCGGTGAGTAGTAGTAAGTGAAGATTCGAAATCTCTCGCGGTAATGAGCCATAATGTTGGTCAGATACGCCATCATCTCGTTGCAAAAATCCTTAGCCAGACTAATTTGTTGATTTCTTGCCTTTTAAATGCTCTCTACACAGAACTTTTTCCAAAAAATTAGAAAAGAACCATGAATTTAAATAAAATGGCCCAAGTCGGACATGTTTCAAATTGACCGCAAGTTGTTAAGTTACCCGAGATGGGTGCGATTTTTTTCCAAAAATTCTTAATCCCGATTTGCTGAAAAAATAAACGAAGTCAGCGATGCCAATTCTTTAGTAGGCTCTTGAAATGATTCTCAGAGCATACTTAAGTTGAAGAAATATGTACGTATGAGTAGGGTTTGAAATGCATTTTATTTGCTTAACTATAAAATAGCGTCTGAAGCGTTGATTTTGGCGCTTAATACTTCAACACCCAAGTCTCCCGGTTTGACACTTCCTGAAGCTAGCGGCCCCACTCCCAACCTATCCACCTTGTTTATATATCACCTGCACGTTACGGTCCTTGTTACCGATCTTAATACGTAAGCACATATTTTAACCAGGTTTGGCTTTGTCCTTCCCAAGACCACTCAAAGTGGCGGAGCAAAGCTTTTCCAAGACCGTCGAACAATTGACTATCGGAACGTAGAGGATAGTCGAACTAGTCGACATGACGGCGGTCATCCATGATGAGCTTTTATATCATAAAGCCGGAACCGGAGACTATTGAAGTCACATGTTACTTAATTAATAATTAATAAATCTATTTGTGAAGGTAAATGGTAAATGTTTATAAGGGAGAATGGTTTGCAAAACGGTGGACGGGGAATTTTCCTCACATTATAGAAACCTCTAGCTCTACGCAATAAAAAAAAACTATAATGTACTCAAAAAGAAAAGATGAAACGCTTCTTATCTCTAACTGAGAAGAGAGCAAGGAATTGCTTTCTGGTATTTTAGTGGTGAAGGGAACTTTCGTTGGGAACATAGCTCCCGTCGATACATTAGTTTTTTTTTTTTTTTTTAACGAAAATACTTTAAATTTGGGATGCTATTTGGGTGATGTAATTGCTACTTTAATTGCGGATTCTGTGGTAGATAATGAATCTGCGTTAGGTTGTGTTGGCCTCGTTCGGGGGAACGAGAGCTGGATGATTTGTATGTTGGCCTGGTTGAGGGTGAACGAGAACGGGGTTTTTTGTGTGTTGGCTTGGCCTCGTTCGGGGTGAACGAGAGCTGGGGTTTTTTTTTTTTTTTGGATAAAGGAATATGGATTATTAAAGTTCATTTTCCTTGTCGTTGGGCGGGAGTAGTACCAGTTTCGCGATTGGTCTCGTAATTTGTCCTTTAATTGTATTGACGTCAACAACACGTACACGATTATCGGAACCTGGATGTGCGTTGACGATTCTCCCCATTCTCCACTCGCTTGGTTGCAGGTTATCCTCCTTGATGACGACTAGGTCCCCGGGTTTTAAGTTGGACTGTGGATGTTTCCACTTATACCGTTTCTGGATCTCGGTGAGGTATTCCGATTTCCATCTCTTGCAAAAGGTTTGATGAAGGGCTTTCAACTTTTGCCATCGGTTTACAATTGAGGCAGGGTTTTCACTACAGTCGAGTTCAGGTGGGACTAAAAGATGCCCACCTACGAGAAAATGGCCTGGAGTAAGCGGCTCCAGGTCGGAAGGGTCGTTGGATGAGGGACTTAGAGGGTTGTAAACCCTCATAAGAGGGTTGTAAACTCTTCGAAAGTATATTTATGATCGGACGCGATCTTTTTAAAGTGGGTCTTAAAACTTTTTACCCCCGCTTCCCACAAACCTCCCATGTGAGGAGCGCTTGGCGGTATAAAATGCCATTCTAAAGGGTGATGGCTGTATTTATTCAATGTTCCGTCCCTTGCTTCACGCAGAAATGCTTTAAACTCGGATCGTAAAGATCGAGAAGCTCCGACAAAGTTAGTACCATTGTCGGAGTAAACGTTTTTCGGACAGCCTCGTCTGGATACAAATCTGGCGAAGGCAGCTAGGAAGGACCCGCTACTAAGGTCGTTTGTCGCTTCGAGATGCTTCGTCGAAAAGCAGACAAACAGGCAAAGATATCCTTTTGAAATTCGACATCCCCTCCCTCGGTAGGATTTTATATCGAATGGTCCCGCGAAATCTACCCCAGTGTTAGTGAAGGCCCTAGTAAAGGTGGTGCGCTCTTTCGGAAGGATCCCTATAAGTTGCGTTTGTGTCCGCTTCCTGTAAATGGTACAGACCTTACAGTTGTGGATTACCGACCTTCTCATGACTTTAACGCGTGGGATTCAGTACTGAGTGCGAATATGACGTAGCATCAGCTGGTTCCCTCCATGCAGGGTGGTCTCATGAGAGGATTGAACTATAAGTCTGGATAACCTGCAAGTATAAGGAAGAATAATGGGATGACTTTCGTTATGGGACATGTCTTCGGATGCCCCAGTCCGCCCCCCAGTTCGAATGATGCCTTCTTCATCTATATATGGGTTCAGGGGTAAAATCTCACTCTTCCCATTTATTAGTTTTCCTGACTTCAAATTTGCGTACTCTTCTTGATAATGTTGCCTTTGGCATACTGTTATCAATCTTCGTGTTGTTTTTTCTATTTCGTCAGAGGCTATCGAATAAGAATCCCTTTTAAAGGAGGCTTTAGTTGTTGGGTGCGCATTCTGGAAAAACCGAAGAATATAGGATGTAACCCGCAAAGCCCTTGGTAAATCGGAAAACCTATCCAGAAGGTCAAAGTTGTTTTTGACCGATGTTGCATGAGCTTTCACCCTCTTTTCTTCGATATTCGTGTTGTAATCTTCTTCTTGTTTTGGCCAATTTTCGTTGTCTTCTTGTAACCAAGAAGGCGCAGGGATCAATACTTCGTTCACATATCTAGATGTTTTTAAAGTTTCAAAAGAATCGGTAGAAATGTGTTAAAATAAATGTGTTGCGGTTTTTCGGTTTTATATTTTTACCGATATCTACAAAACCGGGTCTCGTGTATCAAATAAATTTTACAAAGCTAACAGCTGCATATATCTCCATATTTTGTTAAAATTTCCATATAATCGGTACAGAAGTGTTGAAATAAATGTATATTTAACATTGCGACCTTAATTTATATATATTTCCGAAAAAGTCCCAAAATGACCCCGACGGGATCCCGGAAGGATCCCGAAAACCATACAGAAGTGATGCCGGAAAATACCCCAAATGATCCCGAAATAGTCCCAAAAAAGTCTCGATATGACCCCGACAGGATCCCGGACGGATCCCGAAAACCATCTAGAAATGATGCTGGAACATACCCCAAATGATCCCGAAATAGTCCCGAAAAAGTTCCGAAAAGACCCCGACGAGATGCCGGACAGGTCCCCAAATGATCCCCTAATAGTCCCGAATTGGCCCTGACTGGATCCCGAAAACAATCCAGAAATGATACCGAAAGGGTCCACTAATGATCCCGTATTAAATAAAAATAAAAATAAAAATAAATGTAAGGCGCGATAACCTCCGAAGAGATCTAAGGCCGAGCTTCTCTTCCAATTTGCGTCGTGCTCCTCTTGATTTTCCCTACAAATTGGCCGGACGGGACCTACATGTTTTATGCCGACTCCGAACGGCATCTGCAAGGCAGATGAGTTTTCACTGAGAGCTTTTCATGGCAGAAATACACGCGGTCCCGCTTAGAAAAATTTTCTTCAAATTGAAAAACCTTATTTCTAAAATTTTGATGTTGCTTGCCCGGGGTGCGAACCCAGGGCATACGGTGTGATAGGCGGAGCACGCTACCATCACCCCACGGTGGCCGCCAATGATCCCGTATTAGTCGAGAAAAAGTCCCGAAATGACCCCGACGGGATTCCTGACCGATCCCGAAAACCATATAGAAGTGATCCCGGAAAGGTCCCCAAATGATCCCGAAATAGTCCCGAAAAAGTCCCGAAAACCCCCCGACGGGATCCCGGACGGATCCCGAAAACCATACAGAAGTGATGCCGGAAAATTCCCCAAATGATCCCGAAATAGTCCCTAAAAAGTCCGAAATGACCCCGACGAATCACGGACGGATGCCGAAAACCATACAGAAGTGATGCCGGAAAATACCACAAATGATCCCGAAATAGTCCCGAAATGACCCCGACGGGATCCCGGGCGGATCCCAAAACCATCCGGAAATGATGCCGGAAAGGTCCCCAAATGATTCCGAAATAGTCCCGAAAAAGTCCCGGAATGAACCCGACGCGATCCCGGACGGATCCCAAAAACTATCCCCAAATAGTCCCGAAATTACCCTGATGGGATCCCGGACGGATCCCGAAAACCATTCAGAAATGTTCCCGGAAAGGTCCCCAAATGATCCCGAAAACCATACAGAAGTGATGCCGGAAAACACCCCAAATGATTCCGAAATAGTCCCGATATGACCCCGACGGGATCCCGGACGATTCCGAAAACCATCTAGAAATGATGCCGGAACATACCCCAAATGATCCCGAAATAGTCCCGAAATGACCCCGACGGGATCCTGGACCGATCCCGAAAACCATCCAGAAATTATGCCGGAAAATACCCCAAATGATCCCGAAATAGGCCCGGAACGACCCCGACGGGATCCCGGGCGGATCCCGACAACCATCTAGAAATGATGCCGGAAGGTACCTACTCCAAATGATCCCAAAATGACCCCAAAGGGATGCCGGACGGATCCCGAAACCCATCCAGAAAAGATGCCGGAAGGGTCCCCAAATGATCGCGAAATAGTCCCGAAAATGTCCCAAAATAACCCCGATGGGATCCCGAACGGATCCTGAAAACCATCCAGAAATAATCCCGGAAGGGTCTCGATATGACCCTCGGGATTACGAATAAGGTGAAGCTAATTATAAAATCATATTAATAAGGCAGCAGGCGCGTTGGAACGAGTTAAGAGTTACAAAGAAACATATAGGTAAGGCTAATAAAAGCGTGCTAATAAAAACAATTGAAGGATGGGGATGGCGGGAGGAGAAGGAGAGGACCAATGATCGTTTTTCCAAGTTGTTTAGATCTCAATCTGTATGTGCCAGATACCAAAAACTATTGATTTAGGAGAAAATTTATATCGAGTTATAACAATTTATAGATTTTACACCAGAGGGTAGAGAAAGGGGGAGGGGGACGGAGGGTGTCACTGCTCAATTTGTAAGCCCTTGACTTATTTGACCCATTGAGTTTGTAATATTGGTGAAGGTCAATATACGTAAAGTTATAATGTGTAAAAATTGTTAAAAAGTAATTATTCGAAGGGCTCGTGGGACCTCCTCCCCCCTTTCCATGTTCGAAAAAAATTTCGCCAGTAGACTATTGTCTCCGTCCCAAATTTCATCAAAATCCGTGTAGCCGTTCTGGCGTGATTCAGTCACAAAGACGAAAAAATACAATAATTAAATTATAACTGTTCGTAGGGGGCGGAGACCTCCCCTTTTTTCAAAAAAATATAGCTAGTAGATTCTTCTAGACTATTGGCTATATGTGTGCCAAATTTCATCCAAATCCGTCCAGCCGTTCTTGCGAGATTGAGTCACAAAGACAAACGTCTGGACAAGCATACAAACATCCAAACTTTCCCATTTATAATATACTAGCCTTTACCCGCGGCCCCGTCCGCGAGGAGAAAATGAAATATATGGGCTATTCACGTTAGCCTGCTTATCAAGTTATCTGTTTAAAATTTTGTTTCTGGGTAATGCATTTTATATTTGTAATTGAATAAAAAAAAAACTAAATGAGCTGATAACCTGATAGGATCCCAAATGATCGCGAAAATATCCATAAAAAGCCAATAAATGACCCCGACGCTATCGCGGACGGATCCCTAAAACCATCCAGAAATGCCCCCGAAGGGTCTTCAAAAGCTCCCGGAATATACCCTAAAAAACCCGAAAAGACAACGACACGATTCTAGACTTATCCAGAGAACCACACAGAAATGATCCCTGAAGGGTACCAAAATGATCCCGAAATAGTATCGAGAAGGTTTCGAAATGATCCCGGACGTATCTCGAAAACCATCCAGAAAATATCCAGGAAGGGTTCCTAAATTATCCCGACATAGTCCAGAAAAAGTTCCGAAATGACCCCGAGGGGATCCACGACGTATCGCGAAAACCATGAAGAAATGATTCCGGAAGGGTCCCAAATTGATCCCGAAATAGTCCGGAAATTACGCCGATGGGATCCCGCACGGATCCAGAAATGATCCCGGAAGGGTCTCAAATTTATCCCGAAAAAGTAACAAAAAAATCTCGAAATTACTCCTACGGCGGCCTGGACGGATCCAGAAATGACCTCGGAAGGGTCCCCAAATGATCCCAAAATCTTCCTGAAATTACCCTGATGGATCCGGAAAACCATCAGGAATTGATGCCGGCAGGGTCCCCAAATGATCCCGAAATAATACAGAAAAAGTCATGAAATGACCCCTAAAGGGTATCCAAATGATCCCGAAATAGTCCCGAAAAAGTCCCGAAATTACCCTGATGGGTTCCCGTACGGATCCCGAAAACCATCCAGAAATGATGGCGGTAGGCACCCCAAATGATCCCGAAATAGTCCCGAAATGACGCCGACGGGATGGCGGACGGATCCCGTAAACCATCCAGAAATGATGCCTAAAGGGTCCACAAATGATCCTGTGTTAGTTGAGAAAAAGTTCAGAAATGACCTCTACGGGATCCCGGACGAATCCCCAAAACCATCTGGAAATAATGCCGGAAGGTAGCCCAAATGATATCGAAAAAGTCCTGAAATGACCCCGACGGGATCCCGGACGGATCCCGAAAACCATCTGGAAATAATGCCGGAAGGTACCCCAAATGATATCGAAAAAGGCCTGAAATGACCCGACGGGATACCGGACGGATCCCGAAAACCATCTGGAAATAATGCCGGAAGGTATCCCAAATGATATCGAGAAAGCCCTGAAATGACCCCGACGGGATCCCGGACGAATACCGAAAACCATCCAGAAATGATGCCGGTGGGTACCCCAAAATGATCCCGAAATAGTCCCGAAATTACCCTAAAAGGATCCCCGAGGGATCCCGGAAACTATCCAGAAATGATTCACGAAAGGTTCCCAAATGATCCCCAAATAGTCCTGAAATGACCCTGACGAGATCCCAAATAAGGTGAAGCTAATTATAAAATCATATTAATAAGGCAGCAGGCGTGTTGGAACGAGTTAAGAGTTACAAAGAAACATACAGGTAAGGCTAATAAAAGCGTGCTAATAAAAACAATTGAAGGAGGGCGGATGGCGGGAGGAGAGGAGAGGACCACTGATTGTTTAGATCTCGATCTGTATGTGCCAGATACCAAAAACTATTGATTTTGGAGAAAATGTATATTGAGTTATAAGACTTTATAGATTTTACACCAGAGGGTAGAGAAGGGGGAGAGGGGGCGGAGGGTGTCACTGCTCACTTTGTAAGCTCTCTGCTTACATGACCCATTGAGTCTGTAATATTGCTGAAGGCCCGTATACGTAAAGTTATAATGTGTAAAAATTATTAAAAAGTAATTGTTCGAAGGGGTCGTGGGGGTGGGGTTCCCTTTCCATGTTCGAAAAAAATTTCCCTAGTAGGCTATTGTCTGTCTCCCAAATTTCATCAAAATCCGTGTAGCCGTTCTGGCGCGATTCAGTCACAAAGACGAAAAAATACAATAATTAAATTATAACTGTTCCTAGGGGACGGGGACCCACCCCCTTTTCAAAAAAATATAGCTAGTAGATCCTTCTGGACTATTGGCTATATGCGTGGTACCCCAAATGATATTGAAAAAGTCGTGAAATGACCCCGACGGGATCCCGGACGAATCCCGAAAACCAGCCGGAAATGATGCCAAAAGGGACCCCAAATGATGCCGAAATAGTCTCGATATGACATCGACGGGATCCCGGACGGATCCCGGAAACCATCCAGAAATGATGCCGGAAGAAACCCCAAATGATCCCGCAAAAGTTCCAAAATGACCCTGACAGGATCCCGGACGGATCCCGAAAACCTTCCAGAAATGATTCGAGAAGGGACCCCAAATGGTCCAGAAAAGATCCCGAAATGACCCTGGCGGGATACCGGACGGATGCCGAAAACCATCCAGAAATGATGCCGGTAGGTACCCCAAATTATCCCGAAATAGTCCCGAAATGACCCTGACAGAATCGCGGACGGATCCCGAAAACCATCCAGAAATGATACCGAAAGGGTCCCCAAATGATCCCGTATTAGTCGAGAAAAAGTCCCAAAATGACCCGGGACGGATCTCGAAAACCATCCAGAAATGATGCCGGAAGATACCCCCAATGATCCCGAAATAGCTCCGAAATGGCCTCGACGGGATCCCGGACGGATCCCTAAAAACATCCAGGAATGATTACGGAAGGGACCCAAAATGACCCCGAAAAAGTCCCGTAAGGATCCCGGAAACCGTAAAGGATTTATCTCTCAAAGGTACGCAATTTATCCCGAAAATACCCCGACGGGATGCCGGACGGATCCCGTAACCCATTCCAAAATGATCCCGAAATAGTCCCGGATAAGTCCCGAAATGACCCCGACGGGATCCCAGACCGAACCCGAAAACCATCCAGAAATTATGCCGGAAAATACCCTAAATGATCCCGAAATAGGCCCCGAATGACCTCGACGGGATCCCGGGCGGATCCCGACAACCATCTAGAAATTATGCCTTATTATTATTAGGTACCTACTCCAAATGATCCCGAAATGACCCCGACGGGATGCCGGACGGATGCCGAAACCCATCCAGAAAATATGCCGGAAGGGTCCCCAAATGATCGCGAAATAGTCCCGAAAGACCCCGACGGGTTGCCGGACGGATCCCGAAACCCATCCAGAAAAGATGACGGAAGGGTCCCCAAATGATCGCGAAATAGTCGCGAAATGATCCCGGAATAGTCCCGAAAATGTCCCAAAATAATCCCGATGGGATCCCGGACGAAATGATCCCGGAAGGGTCTCGATATGACTCTCGGAATTACAAATAAGGTGAAGCTAATTATAAAATCATATTAATAAGGCAGCAGGCGTGTTGGAACGAGTTAAGAGTTACAAAGAAACATACAGGTAAGGCTAATAAAAGCGTGCTAATAAAAACAATTGAAGGAGGGCGGATGGCGGGAGGAGAGGAGAGGACCACTGATTGTTTAGATCTCGATCTGTATGTGCCAGATACCAAAAACTATTGATTTTGGAGAAAATGTATATTAAGTTATAAGACTTTATAGATTTTACACCAGAGGGTAGAGAAGGGGGAGAGGGGGCGGAGGGTGTCACTGCTCACTTTGTAAGCTCTCTGCTTACATGACCCATTGAGTCTGTAATATTGCTGAAGGCCCGTATACGTAAAGTTATAATGTGTAAAAATTATTAAAAAGTAATTGTTCGAAGGGGTCGTGGGGGTGGGGTTCCCTTTCCATGTTCGAAAAAAATTTCCCTAGTAGGCTATTGTCTGTCTCCCAAATTTCATCAAAATCCGTGTAGCCGTTCTGGCGCGATTCAGTCACAAAGACGAAAAAATACAATAATTAAATTATAACTGTTCCTAGGGGACGGGGACCCACCCCCTTTTCAAAAAAATATAGCTAGTAGATCCTTCTGGACTATTGGCTATATGCGTGCCAAATTTAATCCAAATCGGTCCAGCCGTTCTTGCGTGATTGAGTCACAAAAACAAACGTGTGGACAAACATCCAAACATCCAAACTTTCCCATTTATAATATAATATTAGAATATTAGATATTAGATTATATATTTCATTACAGACAATATTTACTCTGTACATGTTGCAATTGTTGAAAAAAATAAAATCATAAAACAAGACGATGTGGTCCTATTTTCGGGAAACTTTATTTATTTAGCTTCTAGCTTCCCAGCCTCAATTTCAAACTACAATGAAATTTTGCACGAAGAACGTTCGAGCGGTCTCTCAATATCCGCCTTTGGATTTTTAATTCTTCTTCTTGGGATACTAATAGAGCAATAGCTTGGTACATTTTTATGGACGTGCGCAAAAACAAAACATATATGCCCAAGTTTGACACTTGATTATCGTGTAGTTGACGAACGACGTAAAGCTACACGATTAACGGCAACGTAATACTATTTTCACACAGACGGCTTATTGAATAATAAAGGCAATTTTCTACATTAAGACGCTTATTGAGCTCAATCTTCCCTACAAAATTCGAATCTGTTATTATTTCATTAGTAGCTAATCGAATGCCTAATGAAGTCAAAAGCACAATGCAACTCTGTTGGCAGCGTTCCTCTTCCGTTTCCGCTTCTTAGTTTTTGATGTGTTTAGTGCTTAAAAATGTCATTTGTCAAAGCAAATGTCATTGTCCGCATGACGGAACGATACAAGGTGGCCACATCGAACAGCTGATTATAATACTATGTTCAAACAGAAAAATAAATTGAGGAAATTTCGATTTGAATTGAGTGCTGTTCATACAACTCGATTTAGCTTACACAATAGTAAGTATAGTATTTGATAGCTGGTTGGCTCATCGCTACAGCAAGAACATACCTTTGTTCAGACTGTCAAAATGAACACGCACATTATTAGGCTAATGAAATGGAATGAAAACATAATACTTTGAAATTTTTGTGTGTTGTAAGAAAATGTGTTCAATGTTTTGGTTTCATTTTGATTTTGCCATCTTCTTTTGACAATCCCTACTCCAGTGAAATGAAAGACATAAAATCAGCTGATGAGATGATCCAACCATATAGTTCAGCCATGCGTAACTGACGTTTAAGTATACTCAATAAACACACTTTACAAGATTGCATTTGCAGTTTGAAACAATTTATTATGCAATTTTTTTTAAATTGGCAATTTATTATTACAATTTATTATATGACAAATTGCGTAGTAAATTGCCCAAATAGAATAAATTGCCAATTTGGTGTGTGTTTGAACCTAGTATAACCTTTTTTATTTGATTTGATACATAAACTACCGGCGCAGTACGATTTTGACATTTGTCCATCGAATTTACAAGTACATGGAATTTTGTTTGTTTGTAGGTATGTCACCATGCTCCCACCTTGTATCGTTCCGCCATGATTGTCTGTCTCATCCTTCATACTAATCGAGCAGTTACTTCTGTGTGAAAGCAAAAAATTTACGATTTCATTAGCAGGTGAAATGAGATCATTAAGTTTCTGTGTGAAAACAGTATAAGATTCAGAATACCATGAGCACACGATATCGTCCAAGTAGGTAACGTTAGTTGAGCGTATCGTTCGCCAAACAGAATGAGGCTGTTAATATCTGGGCAAACTTTCCGAAATCTTAAATTGATAGAAATCCCTTTGTTAAGTTTTAGCATATGGTGTGAAGTTTCAGGAGTAAATCCTAGACAATTTTTACCAAAAAATTTGCGGAAAACAATTTTTGATACATTACATGGAATCACACATCCTAGTAAAAAAATACGCGTAGATTAATAGTTGAGAAATATTTTTGGTCAAATATGAATAAACAAATTAATTTTTGGTCTAAGGAGTGCATAAGTTGTCAGAAGTAAAAAATTTGTCGTCATACAAAATTACCAATTATAAAAATTGTAATACCTAAGATTAGATTCGAACACATTAATTTATATATACCTGTTTCAAGTGAATATCGTTATATTTTTACTATAATTGATAGGTTTACACGTTGGCCGACAACGATTGCCAGAAAATTTTTTAATTAATACATTTCACGTTTCGGGGTTCCATTGAAAATAATTACAGATGAAGGTGCTCAATTTACGTCGAATTTATTTTCAGAATTAACTAAACTTCTAGGAAGCCATCAAATAACAACGTCTTCCTATTATCCTCAAGCTAATGGAATGGTAGAACATTTTCATAGGCAACTTAAGCCTTCAATAATGGCTAGGAATGGGATCAGAGATTGGTAGGAAGAGTTACCGATAGTACTTTTAGGTTTGCGATCAAGTTTTTAACAAGATATTTCGGCTACTCCCGCAGAAACGGTTTTTTGACAAAATTTGAGAATAGCTGGTGAACTTGTTGTCTCAACTTCCGAGAATACAACTTCATCAGAAGTTTTAAGTAGTTTACGTGAACATTTTAACATTGTTAAATCAAATCTACAACATCATAAAAATTCTACAGGTATTTTTGTTCCAAAAGATTTAAAAGATTGTAAATTTGTCTTTGTTCGAGTTTTAAACGACACGAAAAATAGGCAGTAAAGCCGGGTTTGGTTTTTCTAATAGATATACCTAAATGTGTATGTAGAAATATGATATTAGGGGTTTTTTCCCTTTGTAAAGTTTTGGAATTCAACAGTAAATGAAAAATGTATATAAGTTGTTGTTTTTTTTTGTATATATGCGTAGCTGACGCTTTATTTTAGCTCCGTTAAGGATTTTGATTTTTTTTTAATGAACGGGGAAATATATAAATATGTATATTTCGTATGGTATTTCTTCGACTATGGGCTATAGAATTTTCCATAAAATGGGTATGTTTATGAAAATATCGGATATTTACGGTTGGAGAAAATCCCGTATAACAATATATCTATGTCTGGAAAGATACGACTCACTCTGTGTTTTGGGTGGGTAGGGTGAAACCAAGACGTTTTTCTTTTTGTTTTTTTTTTTTTTGAGGTCTGTTCGAACTTCCTTTAGGAGGTCCTTCCTACGTTGCCAGTCTTCCAATTATAAGTATGTTCGCCTTTGTTGTCTTTGTGATATCATCGGCCTAAACACCCGCGCCGTTAGTTCTGTTTGCTCCATACTTGTTTAGGCAGGATGCCTAACTTTTCCGCATCTGATTGCGACCCCTCCAATGCAACTCTGCAAATCGATACTCGATACTCGAATTAATTTATAACCACCCACACCATCACCCTCATGCATGTGCATGCATGTACATGCACGTGTATGTGTGCTTTTTGTCAGCACTCATGCATATGCATGTCGGGGTTGATGTGTGGGTGCCTTTCCCCTCCAAAACGGAGGATTTTGCGGGTCAACGGTTGTAGCTTGCTATACAACCGGCCCTTTTGATTTCAACTGCCGTACAGCACGCATCTGCCGCCAACGATCTCTGCCGTTCTGATCACAATCAATTCAGGTAATATTGTACCCAACTTATTTTTACTTATCTAATAAAGTCCACCCATTATAACGAGGAAAATCCTCTTGTGCTTTCTCTTATTTCATTGGAGTGAATTCCCACTGAGATCGACCCCGGTGCGCCCACCTCTCCAGGATTAGACGCACACCGGCCGAACATTTGGTCCTATCTCCCCGAGAAAGGAATATACAGCACCTAAATTACAGTCCACAAAATACGACCATACCTGACCGCACAAATTTCAAATTCCTTACATAAAAAGTTATACTTAGAGTTTTTGCCACAATCAACAGCGATAACACAAAAAGTTTAAGAACGGCTATTATTTAACACCAGCATCAAACACTGAGCAATCGACAGCGAGCGGAAGCCACTGCAACACCGAGTTATCTTGCCACATCATCACATCATCACCAGTATACAAGTCACCAAAAAATACCTGAGTAAGTGCAATATTTCTTGCCACATTTTTTTTTGGTTAAAACAACAAATAAAAAGTGCGAAAAATCAATTTAAAGTGCGTAGTGATTTCTAATTGACCGCGAAAAGTGTAAAAAATTTAGTGCCGAAAAGGAAAATAAGTGCAAACGCGTTGCATAAACGTCGTTTAACATTCCTTGTGACTATCTGGTCTGTCCCCCCACCAGCGGTAAGGCTCTCCGGACACAGCACAAGGAAGAGGTGCACATAACCTCACATTCACATTAAAATCTCACGCCATACGGCTGTGGCAATTTTCATTTTCTTTTCAAGCACTTTAATTTTCACTAATTCAATCGACACAGTTTTTACAACAGTTTTCACTGAGTTTTTACACTTTTCGTCGAGTTGTTATATCAGCGCGCGCACTTATTTATAACAAATTTGAACGTTGAAGTGGCGAGTGGCCCCCTTTAATTCCACAAAAGACGTTGTTGTTGCTCTCCCCTTCTCCCTGGTTTTCGGCACAAATAAGCTGCAAAGTCAGTGAAAAAATAAACAAATTGAAAGCGTTAAATAAAGAGTTTTTTCTATATTTTAATCATTGTTGGTTGGGTGATTCGCACAGGTTTTTTCAGTTTTACAACCCCTTTTTAATTTGATCACAAATTTTAATCCATGAACATGGAATCATATATTGGATTGGCCGATCGAATAATCGAATTCGAGGCCGATTTTAATGACATCAATGCGGCTCTGCACACTGTACACACTCTTGCAATACAGCAAAAAGAGTTGCAAGCTAAGTGGGACAAAGCAGAGAACGCCCTAGAGGAGTTGCTTGGCTCTGACACGCTCGACGCAAAGAAAATTGCAGCGGTCAAGATCAAGCATAAAGCGGCATATGCCGTATTCCTGAGATGCATGTCGAACATGGCTGAACTTCAAGCCAAATTGAAGGAGGAAAAAGATAGGGCAGTCAAACCTGAGGGAGAACGCGCGCGCGAACACAGTATCCGCCTGCCAGCTTGTGATACTGAGGTGTTCAAGGGCGACTACCTATCTTGGCCAACGTTTCGTGACCTGTTCACGGCCATATACAAAAACAACAGTCGCCTAAGCCCGGTAGAAAAGTTGTTCCACCTCAATCAGAAAACTCAAGGTGAGGCAAAGGACATCGTTAAGAAATGTCCCTTGACAAATGAAGGCTTCGAAACAGCCTGGAAAAACCTATGTGAGAGATACGAGAATAAGCGGATTCTCGTAAACTCACAACTACAAATTTTGTTTAATCTAAAAAAGATAGATAGCGAGTGCGGCAGCTCTATCAAAACGTTACAGCGCGACATAAATAATTGCTTGGCATCGCTAAAAACACATCAGATCGATGTTTCAAATTGGGATGCGATTATTACCTATTTATGTTCGACAAAATTACCTGAAAATACGTTGGCTCTATGGGAGCAGAGCATTGACCAAAAGACGGACATATCCAAGTGGGAGGATATGGACAAATTCTTGTCAAATCGTTTCCAGACACTTGAAACCGTGTCTGGTTTTACAGGGAATGCCACTTCTAAAGTGCAAAAATCAAACACGTCGCGCCAGTCGACAGAAAACCCTACAAAAAGACTTGGTGCTTTTCAAACCAAAGTAACCAAGCAAACAACAAAATCAATGTGTAAAATGTGCAAATCTACGGAGCACAGATTACGCAACTGTTCACGTTTTTGCGATTTAAACCCAGTAGAAAGGATTAAATTCGTCAAATCCACAAATGGCTGCCAGAATTGTTTATCCCCAGGACACACAGTGACGAGGTGCACCAGTTCATACAACTGTTCCAAATGCCACTCTCGTCACCACACGCTCCTGCATGCGGACACACTTCAGCAACCGGCGGTACGAAATCCCTTCAAAGATGCGGATAATGCCCCATCAACTTCGGCACAGGCAAGGAAAAGACAGGAATCGGGACAACCACCTTCCTCTGCGAATCAGAATGTCAAATCCTGCCATGCCAATTCCAGCACAGGCGTGCTATTAGGAACTGCTCGCGTACACATTCACCATAATGGTACCGACTTCTCCGCGCGGGCATTAATTGATTCTGGGTCTGAATGTTCCTTTATAACTGAAAGACTGAAACGCAGAATCAATTTGCCAGCGAGGAAAATGCATGCCCATGTTTCAGGCATCACAAATGCGGTGTCAGCTCAGGTGAAAGAAGCATCCAACATCGAACTACGTTCACCAGTGGATCCCTGCTTCAGCCTGACTACACCCGTACTAGTTCTAGCGAAACTCACGGGGAATCTTCCATCCTGCCATATCAACGCAATGACTATGCAGGCATTCCCAGACTTAGTTTTGGCAGACAAGAGATTCTACGTCAACGAAGACGTAGACCTCATACTTGGCGGAGACATATATCCCCAAATTATAATGAGCGGTATAAAGAAGAATGTGCTAAACACACTCTTAGCCCAAGAGACAGTGTTCGGTTGGATACTAACCGGTCGTATCGAAGCACCGAATCCAACGAAGAGCATTATGTCTTTTTACAACAAGGTTGCGTTAGACAACCAACTCAAAGCGTTCTGGGAGGTAGAAAATGTATCAAAAAACAAAATATTAACTGAAGATGAAAGGTATTGCGAAAACTTATTTAAAGAAACAACGAAACGTGATGAAGATGGAAGGTACACCGTATCACTACCATTCAGGCAGGATTACCCTAATAACATTAATTTGGGACCGTCCCTGAAACGCGCATGCTCTCAATTCTTCCGGAATGAGGGGCGACTAATAAAAAATCCAGATTTAGGGAAAGAATATGTTCGAGTGTTGTCAGAATATGATACGCTCGGACATATGAGAAAATTAAAAAAGAACATCCCATCCGACGATTCGGATCATTACTTCCTGCCCCACCACGCCGTGGTAAAAGCAGAAAGTACAACCACCAAGGTACGCGTAGTATTTAACGCCTCGAGCCCTACGGCCAACGGCAATAGCCTAAATGAAATTCTACTCCCAGGCCCAGTGCTACAAGCCGATCTACCCATCCTCATATTACGATGGAGGCTATACCGTTTCGTCTTCAATAGCGACATCGAAAAGATGTATCGACAAATTTGGGTGAACGAAAATCACACCAAATTTCAACGTATTGTGCATCGCACTTCCCCGAATGACCCTATTCGTCTTTACGAATTAAAGACGGTTACCTTCGGAGTGAATTGCGCTCCATATCTCGCGATAAGAACGCTCCTACAACTGGCTGACGACGTCGCAAATTCACACCCTACAGCGGCTAGCATACTAAGAGAGAGTATGTACGTAGATGATGTTTTATCTGGAGGACACACAATAGCGTCAACCATCAAAGCAAGAAACGAGATTCACGAAGCCTTACACTCAGCTGGTTTTCCATTACGCAAGTGGACTTCAAACTGTAAGGAAATTCTAAAGGACATCCCCAAAACGGACTTGCTCAGCGAGGATTTCTTAGCGTTCGAAGAAGCTAGTTCGGTAAAAGCCCTGGGAATACGATGGAATGCTCACTCAGACGTATTTTATTTCAAGGCAGGAACCCTGGAAAATGGTGCAAACATCACCAAACGAGCAGTCCTATCCGCTATAGCCAAACTTTTCGACCCTTTAGGCTGGCTTGCGCCTATGGTCATTGTGGCAAAAATACTCATGCAGAGTATTTGGTTGGAAGGCACCGCTTGGGACGAACCAGTATCTACCAGTACGCTGGAACGATGGAAAACCTTCACCGACCAATACCATGAAATCGATAAAATCCGGATACCTAGATGGGTCAACTTTTCTCCAGGAACCGACATCGAGATCCATGGATTTTGTGACGCATCCGAGAAGGCTTATGCAGCAGTCATTTACATGCGTGTCAAAACGGATGATAATGTCTGCACAAACCTACTTCTAGCCAAAACCCGAGTAGCCCCAGTGAAAACTCTTTCTCTTCCACGATTGGAGCTTTGCGGAGCCGTGCTGTTAGCGGAGATCACCGAATCCATTTTCAAGAACCTGAAGTTGGGACCAGTGAGAGTTCACCTTTGGACGGATTCAACTATCGTCCTCGCATGGATAAGGAAACCGCCGTGTTCCTGGTCCACTTTCGTCGCACATCGGATCACCAAGATCATCGACATGGTCGGAAATAAGGACTGGCTGCATGTAAACTCAGAATCTAACCCAGCAGATTTAGGTAGCAGAGGATTACCTGCGTCTGAATTGGTCAACAATTCGTTGTGGTGGCAGGGACCTTCTTGGCTGCAAGAAGACACTTCCCAATGGCCAGCACAAGAAAGTGACTACATCACCTCCGTAGAGGAAAAGAGGGCGAAGACCTGCGCAACAACAACAGTAAATACTATCGATGTTCTTCAACGCTTTTCAGACCTACCTAGGGCTTTACGGGTGCTCTCATGCGTAATGAGGTTCTACCGAAGAACTCACCCCAAAACAAAAAAATCATTTCAGGTCGAGTCACCTTTAATCTCTCCTGATGAGATCAAATCAGTAACCCAAATCTTAATTAAAATCTATCAGAAACAACATTATAGTTCCGAATATAATGATCTAAAGGCCGGAAAACCAATTGGAGGGAAAAGTGTAATACTCTCACTTAATCCCTACTTAGACCAAGATGGCATCATTCGGGTAGGAGGGCGACTCGGGGCGCCAAAGGACTTAGCTTTTACTGAACGCCACCCAATCCTCCTCCCATACAACTGTCGGTTATCCCGGCTGCCAGTCCTAATGTTTCATCAACAAAGTTTGCATGGGGAGAACCAACTCATGTTGCGTCTGATACGCACCCAATACTGGATACCTAACATCAAAACCATGATTAGGGCTACAATTCACAATTGCAAAGTTTGCACTGTACACCGAAAGCGTGCTCAGACCCAACTTATGGGTATTCTTCCTCGCGAACGCACGACATTCAGCCGTGAATTCACGAATACTGGAGTCGACTTTGCCGGACCCTTCGACATTAAAAGTTACCGCGGCAGAGGGTGTCGACTATCCAAAGGCTATGTCTGCCTTTTCGTGTGTTTTTCCACACGAGCGATTCATCTGGAGGCCACTACTGACCTCAGCACCCCATCATTTCTTGCGGCTTTTGCCCGTTTTATATCTAGACGCGGATGTCCCAAAAACGTCTACTCCGACAACGGTACAAACTTTGTCGGAGCTTCACGATCCCTACGATCGGAATTCAAAACTTTCATGGCACAAGCCCGAGACAATGCTGTCTCGAAGTACAGCCACCAGTCACTCACTTGGCATTTCATCCCTGCGGGCGCTCCCCACATGGGAGGGCTGTGGGAGGCTGGAGTGAAAAGCTTCAAAAGCCACTTCAAAAAGATAGCCTCACCACACAAATTTACATTCGAGGAATTCCATACACTCTTGTGCCGCATCGAGGCATGCCTGAACTCGCGGCCGCTCAGCCCGGCATCCAATGACCCAACGGACCTTGAGCCGCTTACTCCAGGTCATTTCCTCACTGGCAGCCATCTACTGGCTCCGCCAGAGCCGGATGCTAGTGAGAACCCTGCCTCCATGATCAATCGGTGGCAGAAACTCAAAGCCCTCCACCACACTTTCTGCAAGCGATGGAAAACCGAATATCTATCCGAACTTCAAAAAAGAGTGAAGTGGAAGCATCCCAAACAAAATATAAAAGTGGGAGATCTCGCTGTCCTCAAAGAGGACCACTTATCTCCCAACGAATGGAGGTTAGGTCGAGTTGTCAACGTACACCCCGGCGAAGATGACCGAGTACGCGTAGTCGACCTCAAAACCGAGAAGGGTCAAGTCAGACGACCTTTGGTCAAACTGATCCTTCTTCCAACGGAAGAGACGGATTGCGAGAAGGCTAAGTGCTCCTCCTAACAATCCCTCCGTTCCTCCATACCCCTCCCTTCAAAAAAAAATCAAACCCAACTATCCTAATCAGATCGCCCATCTGTCACAACACTATTTCCCCCGACTACCTACAACTAGAGGCCCACGGTTAGTGATAGCATCGAAAGCATATTAAGGAACCCACGTCTTCGTGTCTCTCTATCCCTAAGCTTACATTTCTCCCGAGCCATATATTATCATCAACCCCCCGGTCTCGTGAGGGTGCGAGTCTACCGGAGGGGAAACCTAAGGCGTACTACGCGATGGCAATGGGGAAAGGGAGCGCGGGACATAAAGACGCGTTCAACCACGCGCCGTGATGCCCCGCTATCCCTAAGCTTGCGTCGCTCCCGAGGCCCTAATTATAATCAACCACCCCGGTCTCGTGATGGTGCGAGTCAACCGGGGGGCGATCCTACATCTTATTTTTCTTTTTTTTCTCACCCCCTGTCTCGTACCGGGTCTGCCGGAGGGGGAATCCTACACCTAGCTACTTGTGGGCAATGGGGAAAGGGAGCTAGAGACACGAGGACGCATGGGAGCTTACCCAAAGCTCGCAAAACAAAAAGCAAAACTGAGGCTTCATAATGATACTAACCGGGGGCCCCTGGCAAAAAACCACCCCAAATTCACTCACTCCCCAGAGCGAGGACACCAGTAACACCCAAAAATTCACTCGTTCACCCGAAACGAGGCCAACCAACAAGCCTATCACAGATCGGCGAACCGATCTGCCACCGAAAACCTAGCTCTCGTTCACCACAAAACGTGGCTAACCAATCACCTAACGCAGATCCGATATCTGCCACAGAACCTAAAGGGACTCGCCCCCTTCTGTTATTTAAATTTGGCAAATCAAACCCAAATTCACTAGCTCACCCAGAGCGAGGACACCGCATCCACCTCACTCGTTATCCCATAACGAGGACCACAGAAAAACTTCGCACTCGTCGGCGCACAACGAGGCACATTGCAAGCCTAACACAGATGAGAAAACTCATCTGCCCCAGACATTAACATTATTAAATTATTTAGATTTTAGGAATCCTAATTAACACGGTCCGAATTTTTGACGGATAAAGTGTCGTTTTCAAAAGGTTCGAATAAAAACTGTCAAAAAAAAAAAAAAATAATAATAAAAGTTAAGCAGCCGGCGTCATAGTTCATTAAATTCGGGTGCAGGGAAATGCATAAAGGCTATAAAACTGCACACGTTGTTATCGCAAATTCATAGATGAAGAAAAATGGAAAGCGTACAGGGAAGCACACAAACAACAAGACAAACTAGAAATCTCAGAGCCCAAGCGCTCATACTCCAAATCCAATTGTGGATCACCAGTGTGTCCATAATCATAAGCAGTCAACCTTTCCATAATCATCACCACTGTACATTATTTAGTTTTACACATTATTTAGTTTTGTGTTACAAAGAACAACACGCCTGCCATAAACGCAATGAAGTGTGTATGTAGCTGTTTTTTAACTCAAGGGGTCTTTATCAATAAATCACCTTAGTACACTGTTTTTTGACATCAACCTTCGTCTAACATTAAGATTTTTAAAAGAATCAACCTCCATTTAAGATGACCATTATCCACGAACTTCCTTTTACATGCATAGTTACTAAATATGTACATAATAAATATAATTTCAAACCATAATTTGTCATGTTCACCAGAAATGTTTAATGATTCTCTAGAAAATTGAGATTCAATATTGACTTCGGTCACTAAATTAGCATACATCACATATTTCATGGTGACCAACAATGAAAAGTACTATACGGCATGTGATTGCGAAGAAAACTAAATAAATAGTTCGTTCACGTGTGCCAAAATTGCATGTCGCACGTACAACTGGCAAATGTTCAAACAGGATTGTATTTTTCTTTCGAGAATGTGTCTTGTTACTCGTCTTGTTATCTAATAGTACTAATTTACCAATGTCAAGTATATAACCAAAAAAAAAAGGGGGTACATGTTACCTGTAACTTATGCCGTGGTTAATTTTCGATACCCGGAGTTTTTTTGGATGGCTAATACTTCGTCCACGGTTCAATCGGCGCAGCACCCGCAGTCCTTTACTGCTACTGGAGGCATCATGATTTTTATAGTGTCCTCATCATCAAACCCAACTCTTGGTTACCACCGAAATGGTCTCTGTTTACGATGGACAATTCGAAAATGCGTTGAAATATGTACAGGGCTTGACAAACCTTGAATCCGTGGCACTGCCCGTACAATGTGTATTACGTCTGAATCGTTGTGATTTGGCAAACACTTTGTTGCTGAAATGACGGAGATGTCAGATGATGCTACCTTATTTCCAATTTTCGTATGGGTTCTGCAAATGATTTAGCAAACAGGTAGTTGCTGAAAGGGTGGAGAAAACTGTACAAGAATAGTAATTATCAACAATGCTACCAATGTACTCGCTTACTGGATTCACCGCGTAATGAAGAGCCTATTTAGAAATAAGATGATTTACCGCGCCGAGAAGTGGTTAAAAATCCTTCCATTCCTGTATATACATAGGCAGTCCAATCTATTTCGGTGTAAGGTACTCGCCATATTACAAAATGTTTGGTAATAGTTCTGCTGGCAAAGTGGGTAATGCGAGGGCACTTTCTTTAAAATTAATGCGCTCTACAAAAGGTTGATCTCCGCCACGTAAACGCCTCCACAATGAAATTAATATTACTACGATTTGTTGCTTTATCGAGCGCCTTAACGTATATCATATTGGCATTAACAGCACATGCATAATTTGATGATAGTGTTTCGCTACATCTTCGGGACCTCGTATATTTAAGAGCTTATTAATTTCAAACTCACCCGGTAAACCAAGACAATCCCACCCAAAGCGTCTATCAACATGATACCATTGTTGGTATGCAGTCCATCCATTGAAAGCCGAATACATTTCTACTGACGGGAGCACTTTGTTACTTTTTGCACAACTTCCAAAGACTCCAAAGTTATTGTTGTAAGAAAAGAGTTTTTGTTGTTGCTCCTCTCCACCCATTGTATAAATATTCTCATTTAAGACAGCGACAATGCTTTAGTTTTGAAAGTCCAGCTTCTAACTTCTTTAAGTTTTTTGGAAGTTTCGGTTACCACCAATAAAATATAAATTTTCATTCATAACAATAGCTTGAAAATATTGTACATCTATTTCTAGTTCAATCGACACCTGCCAAGAATCTTGACTTTGGATGTATTGGTAAATGTTTTTAGGGTTTCCAGCAGGAGTCGATAAGTTTAATGACAAAAATAATGGTTCTTTTGACCATCTCGCTCTAGGATTGGGGAACCTTAAGGAAATAGTTGCACGAGTCAAAGGAATGTGGACCCAAGATAATGCTTTCAGAACTATATTTTCACAGCCTGGTAATGGCTGAATATTTTTCAATAAGTAATTTGTATCAAAGTACGTTAATCGAAGGCACGCAATAATGTCGGGTAGGTGATTTACGCGTATCGGCATCGTGTTCATACCACAGCTTTACTGCATCGAACACCACTTTTTCAGTCGGCACATTCAAATCATCACTTTATAAGATCTTCTGCAGTTTGCTAGCGTCAACATTTAAGTATTCAGCACTTTGGATTATAGTATTAAAATTCTTAATTTCATATTCCAAAAATTTTTTTTTCTTCGGCAGAAAAGTTGATTGTTTCCGGCACCCGGCAAACATCTTCTCTACTAAACTGCCTAGAAGACACGCATTATGTACCATAACTATAATTGAAATCGCTCCTATAAACCTAAATAAACCGATGGAGAAATATATGGCGGTGCTTAGACGCAGGCTATATTTTAAAGAAGTAGTTTTCTGAAATGAAACAAAGAATAAGAAATTAGAATATTCATAAAACACTAAAAAAGGAACGATACCGGCATACTTACCCATCAGCTCGCCTGGATCTCCACCGCATGCACCTGAAAATAAAAGGAATATTAATTAAGTAATCTACAATAAAAAGTCTTTTACAAAAGAATAAATCTTAAAACGAACTTACCATTTTCTTCCACAATTGTCCATGCCGTCATGCTTCAATCGCCGTAGTAAAAAAAAAAAAAATTGAAAGAGCGAAAAAAAAAATCATTAGATTTATTTACCGCTTCTTTCAATTCATTGGAATTCCACATTCTATACACGGGTGTGTATGAATGTTCATTTGTTTCGTCTCTTGCCGTTGGCAGTTTGTAACCAACGTATGTACATATGTATGTACATATGTATTCCTACTTGGCTCGGCATATCATATTAGTGCTGCATCAAGTGACGCACACTGGTACCGAAAACCCGCAAAAGAAACAAAATCGGGATCGGCTTTTATGACCCGGGCAGTCCCAAAACATGCTTACGCACAAAAAATACAGGCAAATACCTCCTTAAAAATTTATTGCTCTCATCTACAAACAAAAAAAAAAACCAAAAAAAAAATTTTTTTTATCTTTTTGATTTTTGATTTTTTTTGCCGTCGGCACTGCCTGCCTTTTGGCGGGGGCAGGACTTGTTGTTTTTCAACAACAAACATCAAAAACAGTCATTATAAGGGCTCGGTACAAAACAATCCGAGTCCCGAAATAAAACAATCCCGACACGACAAAATCCCGAAATGGGAAAAGTTTACTGTTTCTACCGGCCTAGTGTGCTACTGCCCCAGTGACCTAGTTTTTTTTCAAGGGCAGGCAAATACATATACATATGTATATATATACTCGCACATCACAAATTCACCATACCAGCTGTCAGCTAACCCAGAAATACACGACAGAGTTGCATGGTACATTTAACATAATGGTACGTGCAGATAGAACGCGTCGTGAAGAACGCATCGCCAATCTGCATGTAAGCACCGGCAGTTGGTACATTTTCCAAGTGAATTACGATGTTCGCTATTCGTCATGAGCTGTCGCACAAAATTAAACCAATACCGTCGTCAGCCGCTACGGTTCGTTTTAAACTCGGTTTACTCACATTTTAACGTACGTTTGTTAATAAAACACCACGCGTATCACGAAAATAAGTAATTTTGCGCGGGTGGCTTGGAATCACGTCCGCTCCAACCTCCCACACACCGCAATCTTGCTGGTTATGTTGAAATATATAAGCTGCTCGAAATCACAGCACTAACTATTCTGCAAAAACGCTCTCGTCACTCCACGTCATTTGCCTAGTCATTTTACGGTGACAGGTTATATTCGTAGTCACATTTGCATGGGCGTGGGTAGGTTTGTGACCAGGTGTTTTGTAGGGTAATAATATAATACACAACTGACGAAATACATGCGCTGCGGCGAAAACGCGCATCACCCAACCAACCTCACGGCCACTCGCCCTGGCACATCCATAAAAGGCCACAGTCGCCCCTAGAGCGACACGATACAATAGACGCTGGAACGGAGACCTCGGCCTCTTCGTCCAGCCCAGAATAAACCCAAACAAAAATAATGCGAGTCTGGAACGGAGACCTCGGCCTCTTCGTCCAACCAACACGAAAAAAAAACCGCAAATCTGGAATGGAGACCTCGGCCTCTCCATCCGAAACGACAAAACCAAAGAATAACAAAAAATGGTGCCACTCTGGAACGGAGACCTCGGCCTCTTCGTCCAGACTTACTGGCCATCGACTATAGATATATTACGTTCTGAATTTCAATATTTAAGAATTATGTATAATTCAATGGCAAGAAATATTCACTTCACTGTTCATAACCGCTAATTCTTTCATCTTAGCTCAGGTGGCATGCTAAGCAAGTCGAAAGGGATTCCCGGCCATTTTGCGTCGCAGACGAACTCTTCATTTAGATTAAGTTTAGTGTGTAAGTCCTATAATATTTTTTCTCGTTTCAGCGGAGGTCATTGGCGGAAAACGATGTTGCGTATCGCAAGGGGGGCCGGCATGTTTAGGCAGGATGCCTAACTTTTCCGCATCTGATTGCGACCCCTCCAATGCAACTCTGCAAATCGATACTCGAATTAATTTATAACCACCCACACCATCACCCTCATGCATGTGCATGCATGTACATGCACGTGTATGTGTGCTTTTTGTCAGCACTCATGCATATGCATGTCGGGGTTGATGTGTGGGTGCCTTTCCCCTCCAAACGGAGGATTTTGCGGGTCAACGGTTGTAGCTTGCTATACAACCGGCCCTTTTGATTTCAACTGCCGTACAGCACGCATCTGCCGCCAACGATCTCTGCCGTTCTGATCACAATCAATTCAGGTAATATTGTACCCAACTTATTTTTACTTATCTAATAAAGTCCACCCATTATAACGAGGAAAATCCTCTTGTGCTTTCTCTTATTTCATTGGAGTGAATTCCCACTGAGATCGACCCCGGTGCGCCCACCTCTCCAGGATTAGACGCACACCGGCCGAACAATACTGGAAAAAGAAGCGGTAAATATGGGTTTGATGGTGAATGAGGACAGAACGAAGTACCTGCGGTCATCGATCAATTAGTCAGCGCATATGCGCTTTGGCAGCCATAATTTCGAAATAGTAAAATACATAGTTTATTTGGGAACCAGCATCAACACTAGTAACAACATCAGCTCTGAAATCCAGCGAAGAATCACTCTTGCCAATAAATGCTACTTTGGACTAGGAAGGCATTTCAAAAGTAAATTCCTCTCTCGGCAAAAGAAAATCATACTCTACAAGTCACTTATCGTTCCCGTCCTGCTATATGGTGCAGAAGCATGGACCATGACAACATCAGATGAAACGGCTCTGGGGGTGTTCAAGAGAAACATTTTTCAACATATTTATGGACCTCTACGCGTTGGCGATGGCGAATACCGAAGAAAGTTTAACGATTAGCTGTACGAGCTATACGCAGACATCAACATAGTCCAGCGAATTAAAACGCAGCGGCTGCGCTGGCTAGGCCATGTTATGCGAATGAAAGATGACGCTCCGGTCAAGAAAGCTATTCTATCGGAACCCGCCTATGGAAGCAGCACTCCGTTGGAAGGACCAGGTGGAAAACGATTTAAACTCCCTTGGTGTGACCAATTGGCGCCGGTTGGCAGAGAGAAGGAGCGACTGGCGCGCCTTGTTGTACTGCCATAACCGTTTAAACGGTTAAGCGCCAATTAAGTAAGTCTTCTTTGTTGTTTGTTGATTCCGTGAATGTTGTTTTTAATGTTGAGTTTAGTGGATCGCAGTTTTATTTATTTTATTGATTTGTATTTTGGTATATTAGCAGAATAGATTTAGTTTTATATTTTAGTTTTTGTTTTTTTAACTATTTTAAGCGTGTATATACATAGTTGTTCTAATATTTTCACTTTTGTTTTATATGTATGTTGCTTTTTGTTAAGTGCACTAATTGTTCATACATACATATGTATTCACTGCACTTTTCTTATTAATTAGTATTTTTTATATTTTTCATATTTTTTTTCCACGGTGCCTTTCTTTACGGCGAAAAAGAACCATAAATAAATAGGTATAGGGTTTGGGGACACTATATGTCACTTTAAGGGACGTAGGGGAGGCGCACGGATTTTGGTACATACGCGTATCTAAACCTTCGTAAAAATGCACCGAGGTTAAACTCAAAATTTACAAATTTATTTCGGGAGCACGTGTGGACGCTTCGCTGATCGCAAACTTTGGTCCTTTTTTTGTCTTTTTGTTATAATTATGGCTGACGTTTCTTTTTGTGTTGTGTTACATTGTTTATGTGTGTAGGTGTGTGTGTGGGTGTTAAAGAGTTGTTTGTAAAATGTTGAGTGTGAAACTGAGGTGTAGATTTGGATCGTATCCTGGAGTGCCAGAAGTAAAAAATATTTATGGAGATGTGATTCTACCCTGTATTTACCATTTTTCAGGGTAAATATCGGGAAAATACCCGGAATATTCCTTTTTTGTACCTTTTTTTGGGTATTTTAAAAAGCATTTGCATAGAGGTTCGTTGGAATTATAAGTCAGAAATTCAATGTATACGTCATTTGACATATACTTACGTAAACACAACAATTAAAATTGTAGAAACGGTATGTAATGTTAATTACAGGCCCGACAAGAGGGGAGAGAGAATGGGGGGATTTCTGAGGGATTCATGAGGGGGCCCGCGATTTAGAGGTACTAAGACATTTTTTTCAATTCAGGAGAGTTTTTTGCTGTTCCATGTGCAATCTTTAAGCCGAATTTCAAAAGTTACGAATATCTGCATTTCGTTTTAATATTATAGTGAAGTGTGAAAAATATTTTGAAAAGTCCTTTTCCTTAAAATTTAAGAATAAATATTTCATTTGGCAGCTGGCTTAAAACGAGTTTATAGAAATTTGTGCAAAACACGTGAGGGAAACTATATTAGATCAACGCAAGAAAGTATTTTGCTATTATCGTTGATGCTGCGTCTGATGCTAGTCATGTTGTTCGTTTTGCGCTATCTCCATTTGAATCCGAAAGCAACAAATTTTACAATTCAAGAACGATTTTTAGCTTTCTTGGATTGTAACCAAAAAACTGGTCAGGAACTCGCTTATTTAATTTGCCATACTCTAGGTGAACATGAAATCCCATTAAAAGATTGTTGTGCACAAGGGCACGATAACGGCACCATTATGAAAGGAGCTTACAACGGAGTACAACGTCACATTCTCGACAAAAACTCGAATGCTGTATACTCGCCTTGTTCAACCCACATTCTCAATTTATGTGGTGTTGATGCAGGATGTTGTACGGCTTCATTTACTTTCTTCGGAGTTGTACAAAAATGTTTAACTAATTTCAGCAGCAGTCCACAACGATGGGACATCCCAAAAAAAAAAAAAAAATGTACCGAGCTCTCTTTACAGTCTTTCAGACACTAGGTGGTCGGCTAGAATTGAGGTAATTACACCATTCGGAAACCATGTTCCAGGATTAACACAAGCACTAAACACATTACTTAAGCTAAATTTGACTGCATAAGCATACGGAGATGTTACCGGCATACTCAAGTACATTAAAAAGTTCGAATGTATCTTACTGTCCTCAATTTGGTTCAAAATACTGACTACCATCGATGAAACAAACGTCGTACTCCAAGCTCGAGACGCCACCATAGATGTTGAGGTCCGACATCTAGATGCCTTATTAGCTGATTTGAAGTTGATCAGGAACCAATGGGATACAATTTTAAACTATGGCAAAACAGTTGCTATTCAATTGAACATCTCGCCAAAGTTTCTGGACATTCGAAAGAGAAACCCCAAAAGACGTGTAGAAGTTAATGGAAATGAGATGACTATGGATGATCAAGGGTCTGATTTTAAAAACAATACATTCTTGGTGATCATTGATTCGATAATCACTGGCATTACTGAACGATTTGCAGCTATGAGAAATTTGAGCGAAACGTTTTCCTTTTTGTGGCAATTTGAAGACATGGATGAAACTATGGTTCGGGCGAGCGCAGCAAAATTTGTCGAAAAATACAAGTCGGACATTTCCCAAAGCTTAGAATGCGAAATAATTTACTTACAACACATTTTCGAAGCAAATTTTGATAAAGGTCTGTCACCATTGGAATTGCTAAATGCCATCTATGTTCAAAATCAGTATACAACTTTCCCCAACATTTGTGTTGCTTTACATATATTTTGCACTATACTTGTCACTGTAGCTAGTGCAGAACATTCCTTCAGCGTCCTTTCAAGAATCAAAAACTTTCATAGATCGTGTTCATCTCAAGAGCGAGTTTCAGGACTTGCCACGCTTTGCGTTGAATCCGTTTTGGCAAAACAGTTAAATTTTGATATTAGCCGTGTTTTTTAACACGCGCGTATACGTTTCGTTTGCGCGTGTTAAAAAACGCCTATCTTCGCTTAGATAATGCTTAGGAGACCCATCTAGCGGCTGTGGTAAAACAACTAGCTACAGCAACAGGGTGTACCGAAAAGCGGAGACGCAACGCTCTGATGGCCATAGGGTATAACATATAGCTGAATCAGTTGCGATGAATTGTGGACACACATATAATACATAGAATTAGTGTACAGGGTGAAACAAAGACACATATTTCAGTTACATCTGAGTATAATGCGTATTGAAATTTAGTAGGACAAAATTTATGCGCAGCAATTTCAGAGGTGTATTTATAGTTTGTCTCTTAGCAGTCAATATAAAGTTTAAGCGTAAACGGATATACGCGTGTTAAAAAACACGGCTATTATTATAAAAAATTTTGCAGCGAAAAAAGCAAGAAAGGCCACTCTTTCATATCCGAACCTTCTATATTGAATAATTAAAATTTATAATCACCATTATATTTATTAGAAATGTACTAAAATGTTATCAAATAACTAGAAAAGATTATTTGAAACAATATGTGGCTGTTAAAAGAGAATTTTGTTTCTACGTTATGCCTATATGACACTATTTTGTCTTGGATTCCAAACAAGAAAAACTGACGAAACTTTATCGGAACTTCAAAATACAAAAACAATTTCTCCATAGGAAAACAAGACCACTATTCCCCTTAAAATTTGTGAGTTTGACATGTTTTTGTTTATGTTTTAAATTTTATCTTTTATTAAAATTTTTAACAACAAAAACAATGCAAATAAGATGGGAATTCAGTCTCTGATGGTTCACTTGTTCTCAAGAACGTTGATTTTAGTTGTGGTTTTATGCACGAAATTTTCAAACTCAAACGAAAGAAAAACGGCCGAAAGTAAAAAAACTATCGAAATGCAAACTGGTTCATTGTATCTTTCTTGTATTTCGTTAATTTTTTGAAATATAGTTTACGCACTTACACCAGTACTGAAACCGTATTAGGAGTGAGGGCGACAAAAAATATAAGAGAAAATACAAGAAAAATACAGAGAAAATAAAGTAGTGTCATATAGGTATTACAATAATCCAGTATAAATAGTAAATATTCTGTGTTAATTTTATTTTCAGCTCTTAGTCCAAAAATAATTTAGTTAATATGGCAAAAAATTGTTTTTTTGATGTAATCCATCAATAAGAATTCATGAATGAGACGTGAATTTTTTTATAGGGGCCCGTAAATTTTTTAGTCCCGGGCCCGGATTTTCTCTACGGCCCTGGTTAATTAATCAATGAAATTCGTTAAGTCTTCACTTCTTTTAGGCTAAATCATGGGAAGAACCAAGAGCGCTAAAACATGGAAACATTTGGAATCACCTGCAAACGTCAAATCAGTTTCTTGCAAATACTGCAGTACTGTGTACAAATGGGCGAATGTTAACAAAATGGCTAATCATTTATCCAAATGTTTTAATGCCCAAGCTTGGTTAAAACAGATATTGTGGGAATAAACCCATGTGATTCATTAATGCTAGCGATATTTTAAGCTCATCCAGTTCTCTCCAATCATGGAACTTAGTGCAAGTAATGACAGATCAGTATAAAGAGATATTGCATAAATAATTATCCAAGGCTATAATTGTATCTGGTGCTCCATTTTCCATTGTGGAGCATCTACTCTGGATAGAGTTTTTAAAGAATAACAACCTTCATACAAATTGCCGAACAGAAAGGTAGTTTCTAGTAAGTATTTGCACAAATTATACAATGAAATGACAAGTGATATAACCACACAACTAAGGTCGTCAAGCTACTTACGTTTGCAATGTGATGGTTGGAGTAACATTCGTAATGAAGGTATCATAAATTTTCTTATTTCTTAGCCAGAGATTGCTTTTGTGCGTAGTTTAACTACGGAAAAGAACAATCACATTTCTTATCTCGCAGAAAAATTATAGGGACAATACGGTGAGCAAAAGTTCGTAGCCTTGATAGGCGATAACGCAAAAACATGCAAGGTGCTTTTGAAGAAGTAAAAAAATATTATCCTTACGTTTTACCCCTAAATTGTATAGCACAATTTAATAAATGAAGATTTTTTAAAATTTCGTTTGCGAAATAACAGTTTTTTACAAGTTACTGAGATATTAAAAGCAATTAAATAGTATTGTCATCCCTATTTTCCAATAGCAATTTCCGGATAACAATTAAAGCTTCCGGTTAACGGGTCAATTAATGGTGACTTATCCATAAGCAGATAAAATAACTGATCGAACCGACCTGGTGGAAATCAATGTAATCGATTATTGGTGCCATACCATAACGCTAAACCCATAACCATATCATAGCCAACCAATTGGTTTTTGGTTTTTCGCCATATCCATAACCTGAAAATATTTGAGTTGGTGAATTTATTAACTTTTTGTATATTTTATTTATTGTTTTGGATACGTTTTGACTAAGAGACTTATTTTTTGTGGAATTTGATTGTAATTTTTTGCGTTTTCCTCATTTTTATGAAAATGTCAGCTGTTTAGGGTTATGACACCATTAATCGATCACAATGGAGATGTTTATGGATGTGGGTATGGTTACGACTATGGCGTTAGAGTTAAGGAAATTTTATTGGCCCTTAAGACCAGCTGTGTAATACTATTTTCACACAGACGGCTTATTGAATAATAAAGGCAGTTTTCTACATAAAGACGCTTATTGAGCTCAATCTTCCCTACAAAATTCGAATCTATTATTATTTCATTAGTAGCTAATCGAATGCCTAATGAAGTCAAAAGCACAATGCAACTCTGTTGGCAGCGTTCCGCTTCCGTTTCCGCTTCTTAGTTTTCAAAGCAAATGTCATTGTCTGCATGGCGGAACGATACAAGGTGGCCGCATCGAACAGCTGATTATAACCTTTTTTATTTGATTTGATACATCAACTAGTACGATTTTGACATTTGTCCATCGAATTTACAAGTACATGAAATTTTGTTTGTTTGTATGTATGTCACCATGCTCCCACCTTGTATCGTTCCGCCATGATTGTCCGTCTCATCCTTCATACTAATCGAGCAGTTACTTCTGTGTGAAAGCAAAAAATTTACGATTTCATTAGCAGGTGAAATGAGATCATTAAGTTTCTGTGTGAAAACAGTATAACATCTTTAAATAGTTTAGTTAACAGCAAAGTGATACTTCAAACTGTGGTTTTTCATGAAAATGTAAATTTAAAATAAGCAATAAAATCAGTATTGTTGAGTGAAAAACAATGGATTTCAATTTGAAATTATTTCAACCGATGGCGCAATGGATAATTTCTTTTGAAGCGAAGCAGTATAATATACATCGAGTATATTTTGCCTTTAATTGGAGTCTATTGCAGAAATTGCTGACGTTGACAAGTAACAGTTATTTTCTTCCTTTGTGGAAAGATTTGAAATGTCGGTAAAGCCCCCACTTTGGCTGCTAATTTCCTTGTTCCGAATAGTCAAGGGCACGAACTAAGGTTATCTGATTATCTTATTGCAATACAGTTTATATATGATATGGGTAGCAACTTTAACGTAAATGTAATGGTGGACCTAGCAAACTATAAGGCTAAAGAGGGCTTTTGCGCTGCAGATTGTGTTTGGAGTAGCATTGAAGAAATATCTCATTCCACGTGGTGGAAAAGTATTTGCACGAACACAGAATTGAGCTGCAACTGAACTATCTTTCAGCTGTCAAAGTTTTATTCAACCCCAAAAGAAGAAACAGATTAACAACATATAATGTGAAAAAAGCTTGTTTCATATCACACAATTGGAACCTTTTTAACAGAGGTGTATGAAAAACTTATACGAGGATGAAAGCACTCATTCGACGAAGTACCATCCACTTCCACCGTTTTCGCACAGTCTACACCCCATACTTCTTTTCGGGACTATGAAAGTTCCAGTATGCAGTGACTGAATACTATTTCAAAAATAAATCTATATTATTTTTATCTATATATTAATACGTTAACAAAATTTCCATACAATTACTTGACAGGCTGTTTCGCATAGTTAGCATACGTAAAATCATATAAAAGTTATATGAATCGATTCGTATAGATCAACCGTATAGCATAGGCCTATTTTTGTTAACAAATATTGCTCTATTTGTTTATAATTAATAGAAAAAGTTTTTTGTAAATTTGAACAGTCTCTGCAAATATCGAAATTTATTTTCGTGCACAAAAGTACGTCATCTGTAGGACTAATTATGTTAGTGCTCTAAGACACAAACCTATATGTTATGTAACCCCGCTGAATTCGAAATTCGAAAAGCTGCGTAGTCGTGTTGCTCAAATGTTTCAACTACATACATATTCGTACGTGCCAAACGGTGAGAGAACTACCCCGCACTCATTTTCAGTTCGATGAAAATATTGTTTCCCCATTGTTGCCACTTGTCATTGTTTGTCGTACCAAAATCCTTAAAAAATGTTTCCAAAATAATTGTTAGCGCACAAAAAAACTCTAAAGAGAAGTAATGATTTAACCGGCCCATTTTTTTGGACAAATTTTATTTACACGTAAATGCATAGGTTTTCATTTAACAGATTCTTTGTTTTTTACTCAAAAAAACATGAAACAACAAATAATGAGTTAACTTTTATTTATAACAATTAATTGCAAATTTTCCCCAAAATGTTTTTTGCATTTCCAGATTTTATGCTCATTTGAGATATTGCACGACTTATACTGAACAAAAAATAAATAAATTTGTTATTGATATTAGAGAAAAATTGTAAGTTTACAAACGGCGATGGTTACTAGGACATGTTTCTGAATTTCACTTCTTCATCAGCTAGCTTTTCGGGAGCTGAGCGTTGAACTCGAGTCTCCAACATTCATATCAGTGCAAGCCTTTTTAGCTGCTACGCCATATGAATGTTCCGTTGTTCGCTGTACAATTGGTCTCTAAGAGTTGCCTTTTTTGTTTATATTCCTTTTGATCACCATGTAGGCACATACAGTCTGTATGTAGTTTATTCCTAATGGTGTGGATATGATTTTCAAAAGGAATATAAACAAAAAAGGCAACTCTTAGAGACCAATTGTACAGCGAACAACGGAACATTCATATGGCGTAGCAGCTAAAAAGGCTTGCACTGATATGAATGTTGGAGACTCGAGTTCAACGCTCAGCTCCCGAAAAGCTAGCTGATGAAGAAGTGAAATTCAGAAACATGTCCTAGTAACCATCGCCGTTTGTAAACTTACAATTTTTCTCTAATATCAATTACAAAAACCATTGTATAAAGCAATATGAGCAAAGCTCGCTAATTAAATACATATGATCATATTGATATAATAGTAACAGCGGAAGTATTAAAAACAAATACTGTACAAATCCGAACAAATGTTACTAAGCTTTCAAAAAGCACGCCTAAAAATCATATCCACACCATTAGGAATAAACTACATACAGACTGTATGTGCCTACATGGTGATCAAAAGGAATATAAACAAAAAAGGCAACTCTTAGAGACCAATTGTACAGCGAACAACGGAACATTCATATGGCGTAGCAGCTAAAAAGGCTTGCACTGATATGAATGTTGGAGACTCGAGTTCAACGCTCAGCTCCCGAAAAGCTAGCTGATGAAGAAGTGAAATTCAGAAACATGTCCTAGTAACCATCGCCGTTTGTAAACTTACAATTTTTCTCTAATATCAATTACAAAAACCATTGTATAAAGCAATATGAGCAAAGCTCGCTAATTAAATACATATGATCAAATTTGTTACAAAGATATAACATTAAAATTTGTATATTGTCTTTCATAATAATTTATTTTGATATCCCATCAATTGACAGGCTGTTTTGCATACTTAGAATACGTAAAATCATACCAAAGTTATGTGAATTGATTCGAATGGATCAGCCGCAGTGCATATGCCTATTTTTGTTAACAAATATTACTCTATTTGATTATAATTAATAGAAATAGGTTTTTGTAAATTCGAACAATCTCTCCAAATATCGAAATTTACTTTCGTGCCATCTATAGGACCAATTATCTAAGTGAAATTATCTAAGACACAAACCAACATATGTAACCCCGCTGAATTCTGATTTTTAAGGCTGTTTGAAAATCTCAACTAAACCCGTGTTTTTTTACAAGCGAATACGTTTACGTTTGCGCATAAAAAAACGCTTATCCTCGCTTAGATAATGCTTAGGAGACCCATCTAGCGGCAGTGGTTAAATAATTAGCTACAGAATAGGGTGTACCTAAAATCGGAGACACAAATCTCTGGTGGCCAAAGTGTATAACATATAGCTGAATCGGTTGCGATGAGTAGAGGATACACACAATTTTTAGAGGTGAAACATAGAATTAGTGTTGAGGTGAAACACAGACACATATTTCAGTTACATCTGAGTATAATGCGTATTGGAATTTAGTAGTACAAATTTTATGCGCAGCAATTTCAGAGGTGTATTTAAAGCTTGACGCTTCGCAGTCCATATAAAGTTTAACCGTAAACATCTATAGAAGTAAAAAAAAAACCAGCTTAAGCGATTTGTAAAAAAAGCTAATTTGTACATTTCTCATTTGTTCGATATAGGCAACCGGCCGTATTGCATAGGCCGTATATTACCTACTATATTTATTATTAGGCTAACTTTGCTGGATTACATGTACATTAACCGGATGTTTAGATCCTATAACTCTAATTTGTTTATGTCACTTAAAGTTACGAAATTAATTTTATTTTAGTAAATATGTTTGCGTGAATAACATCAATGTTTTTGTTTGTTTTTCTTTTCTTTCTAATTTATTCTGCTTTGTTATATCTTAGTATTATATCGTTCACAGACGATATTTTATGGTAGATATGGTCATATATATTCATGAAATGGAGTGTTTACAAATTTAATATATATTAATTACGTGGCGGCCACCGTGGTGTGATGGTAGCGAGCTCCCCCTACCACACCGAATGCCCTGGGTTCACAGCCCGGGCAAAGTAACATCAAAATTTTTGAAATAAGGTTTTGAATTAGAAGAAAATTTTTTTAAGTGGGGTCGCCCCTCGGCAGTGTTCGGCAACCACTCCGAGTGTATTTCTGCCATTAAAAGCTCTCAGTGAAAACTCATCTGCCTCGCAGATGCGGTTCTGAGTCGGCATAAAACAAGTAGGTCTCGTCCCGCCAATTTGTAGGAAAAATTAGAAAGGAGCACGACGCAAATTGGAAGAGAAGCTCGGCCTAAAATCTCTTCGGAGGTCATCGCTCCTTACATTTATTTTTATTTTTTTAATTACGTACATAGATCCCAAGGGGAATACCAACATTAAATATTATATAAATAAATAAATAAATAAATAAATAAATATCCGAACATTAGAATCTTCATATTTCCACAATGATAAAAGTAAAACCCGGAAAAAAGTCTAAGTGCTCTTATTGCGTTTTTATATGGAACTGTTTATTTACTTCACTTAATTTTTTTCTTTAATTTTAAATTTTTTTAGTAAACTCTGCCTTCTTTCCCATTACATATTTTAATATTATTTTTTTTGAAGGTATCCTCTATTCTATTCGAAATTTTCGTTTTTTGTCACCCTTACATATTGCATATGTATTTATACGAAATTAAACTCGGTAAAGCGCCAATTGCATTCCTAACGGGTGGTGTGAAATAGGCTAAATTCCTTTAGCACATTTCTTCGTTTTTAAGTAAAATTTCGTGTTTTTGAATTATGACACTATTGAAGTAAATGGACGATATATGTATATGGGTGATATAGGTCTACTGGGGAACCGAGCACGCAAGACTAACTTCGGTAGCGCGCCAACGGCGCCTCCCGGGTGGTGTGGGAAGAGCTATTTTTCAATTCAATTTCAAGTAATTCCAGAATAATTATATGTCAATTTCATTTGATTTTACATATTTTTGTTTAAGGAGCTCCATACCAAAACGTTATAATTACATTTGAAAAGTTTGTAGAAAATTTAAGAAAATGCATTAAAAAAGTATAACGTCTTAGATCAAATTTAAATTTTAATAAAAATTTTAAATAAGTTAGACCAGTTTGCTATATTTCCGCTCACTGCTTAACTATTAATGCATTATTGCACTAACCTCAACACTGGATACATATACTGAGTTGAAAAAAATACATGTTGGTCGAATTTCGACCACAGGCGATACTAGTTTTTATTATTATTTATTATTAATATATATTTTGAAAGCCATTTTTTCTGGACCGCAAAGCTCGAGAACGACTGAACAGATTCAGATGAAATTTTGAGCATGGATTGGCGACATGGTTATAGGCAAAAAATATGCAAAGATTTAGAAACGTTTTTGAGATATCGGCCAAAATGTGGACCAGGGTATAGTTATCAAGTTAAGTAATATAGGTGTTGGTTTTATTTAATATATTTTATTATAAAAACTAGAACGTATGATTTCCATCATGAAAAATTGAATAATTCTCAAACCAGAAAATTTTTGGAAAACAGAAAAATCAAAACTGAAAATTAAATATTTTTTTACATTTACAATAACAAAATTTTTAAGTAATAAATATTAAAGTAGAATAAATATAACTTAGTATAAACAATAAACAAATTGAATATAAGTACCCTACAGTACTCCCTTTATTATAAAAACTAGAACGTATGATTTCCATCATGAAAAATTGAATAATTCTCAAACCAGAAAATTTTTGGAAAACAGAAAAATCAAAACTGAAAATTAAATATTTTTTTACATTTACAATAACAAAATTTTTAAGTAATAAATATTAAAGTAGAATAAATATATCTTAGTATAAACAATAAACAAATTGAATATAAGAACCCTACACAGGGTAACCCTAAAATGTGGTCGTTCGATATGGATATCAAACGATAGGTATCGACGAGGGTTTTAATGCAAAGTTGATTTCATTTCAATATCCAACTTAGTTTGCGAGATGTCGACCAAAATGAGGACCAGGGTAACCCTAAAATGTAGTCATGCGATATGGGTATCAAACGATAGGTATCGACGAGGGTTTTAATGTAGAGTTGTTATCATTTCAATATCCAACTTAGTTTGCGAGATATCGACCAAAATGTGGACCAAGATAACTCTATAATGCGTTTATATGACACTATTTTGTCTTGGATTCCAAACAAGAAAAACTGACGAAACTTTATCGGAACTTCAAAATACAAAAACAATTTCTCCATAAGAAAACAAGACCACTATTCCCCTCAAAATTAGTGAGTTTGACATGTTTTTGTTTATGTTTTAAATTTTATTTTTTATTAACATTTTTAACAATAAAAACAATGCAAATAAGGAGGGAAAATGATTTCAGTGTCTGATGGTTCACTTTTTTCTCAAGAAAGTTGATTTTAGTTGTGTTTTTATACACGAAATTTTCAAACTAAAAACGAAATTTTCATTTGTCAGAAAAAATAAAGAAAAACGGCCGAAAGTAAAAAAAAAAACTATCGAAATGCAAACTGGTTCATTGTATCTTTCTTGTATTTCGTTAATTTTTTGAAATATAGTTTACACACTTACACCAGTAATGAAACCGTATTAGGAGTGAGGGCGACAAAAAATATAAGAGAAAAAACAAAAAAAATACAGAGAAAATAAAGTAGTGTCATATAGGTATTACAATAATCCAGTATAAATAGTAAATATTCTGTGTTAATTTTATTTTCAGCTCTTAGTCCAAAAATAATTTAGTTAATTTGGCAAAAAATTGTTTTTTGATGTAATCCATCAATAAGGATTCCTGAATGAGACGTGGATTTTTTTATAGGGGGCCCGTAAATTTTTTAGTCCCGGGCCTGGATTTTCTCTCTACGGCCCTGGTTAATTAGCCAATATCAATGAAATTCGTTAAGTCTTCACTTCTTTTAGGCTAAATCATGGGAAGAACCAAGAACGCTAAAATATGGAAACATTTGGAATCACATGCAAACGTCAAATCAGTTTCTTGCAAATACTGCAGTACTGTGTACAAATGGGCGAATGTTAACAAAATGGCTAATCATTTATCCAAATGTTTTAATGCCCAAGCTTGGTTAAAACAGATATTGTGGGAATAAACCCCTGTTATTCATTAATGCTAGCGATATTTTAAGCTCATCCAGTTCTCTCCAATCATGGAACTTAGTGCAAGTAATGACAGATGAGTATAAAGAGATATTCCATAAAAAATTATCCCAGGCTATAATTGTATCTGGTGCTCCATTTTCCATTGTGGAGCATCTACTCTGGATAGAGTTTTTTAAAGAATAACAACCTTCATACAAATTGCCGAACAGAAAGGTAGTTTCTAGTAAGTATTTACACAAATTATACAATGAAATGACAAGTGATATAACCACACAACTAAGGTCGTCAAGCTACTTACGTTTGCAATGTGATGGTTGGAGTAACATTCGTAATGAAGGTATCATAAATTTTCTTATTTCTTAGCCAGAGATTGCTTTTGTGCGTAGTTTAACTACGGAAAAGAACAATCACATTTCTTATCTCGCGGAAAAATTATAGGGACAATACGGTGAGCAAAAGTTCGTAGCCTTGATAGGCGATAACGCCAAAACATGCAAGGTGCTTTTGAAGAAGTAAAAAAAGATTATCCTTACGTTTTACCCCTACATTGTATAGCACAATTTAATAAATGAAGATTTTTTAAAATTTCGTTTGCGAAATAACAGTTTTTTTTACAAGTTACTGAGATATTAAAAGCAATTAAATAGCGTCAAGTATTGTCATCCCTATTTTCCAATAGCAATTTCCGGATAACATTTAAAGCTTCCGGTTAACGGGTCAATTAATGGTGACTTATCCATAACCAGATAAAACAACTGATCGAACCAACCTTGTGGAAATCAATGTAAGCGATTAATGGTGCCATACCATAACGCTAAACCCATAACCATATCATAGCCAACCAATTGGTTTTTGGTTTTTCGCCATATCCATAACCTAAAAATATTTGAGTTGGTGAATTTATTAACTTTTTGTATATTTTATTTATTGTTTTGGATACGTTTTGACTAACAGATTTATTTTTTGTGGAATTTGATTGTAATTTTTTGCGTTTTCCTCATTTTTATGAAAATGTCAGCTGTTTAGGGTTATGGCACCATTAATCGATCACAATGGAGATGTTTATGGATATGGGTATGGTTACGACTATGGCGTTAGAGTTAAGGAAATTTAATTGGCCCTTAAGACCAGCTGTGTAACATCTTTAAATAGTTTAGTTAACAGCAAAGTGATACTTCAAATTTTGGTTGTTCATGAAAATGTAAATTTAAAATTAGCAATAAAATCAGTATTGTTGAGTGAAAAACAACGGATTTCAATTTGAAATTATTTCAACCGATGGCGCAATGGATAATTTCTTTTGAAGCGAAGCAGTATAGTATATATCGAGTATATTTTGCCTTTAATTGGAGTCTATTGCAGAAATTGCTGACGTTGACAAGTAACAGTTATTATCTTCCTTTGAGGAAAGATTTGAAATGTCGGTAAAGCCCCCACTTTGGCTGCTAATTTCCTTGTTCCGAATAGTCAAGGGCACGAACTAAGTTTAATAGTTTAATAATTAATAGAAAAAGTTTTTTGTAAATTTGAACAGTCTCTGCAAATATCGAAATTTATTTTCGTGCACAAAAGTGCGCCATCTGTAGGACTAATTATGTTAGTGCTCTAAGACACAAACCTATATGTTATGTAACCCCGCTGAATTCGAAATTCGAAAAGCTGCGTAGTCGTGTTGCTCAAATGTTTCAACTACATACATATTCGTACGCGCCAAACGGTGAGAGAACTACCCCGCACTCATTTTCAGTTCGATGAAAATATTGTTTCCCCATTGTTGCCACTTGTCATTGTTTGTCGTACCAAAATCCTTAAAAAATGTTTCCAAAATAATTGTTAGCGCACAAAAAAACTCTAAAGAGAAGTAATAATTTAACCGGCCCATTTTTTTGGACAAATTTTATTTACACGTAAATGCATAGGTCTTCATTTAACAGATTCTTTGTTTTTTACTCAAAAAAACATGAAACAACAAATAACGAGTTAACTTTTATTTATAACAATTAATTGCAAATTTTCCCCAAAATGTTTTTTGCATTTCCAGATTTTATGCTCATTTTAGATATTGCACGACTTATACTGAACAAAAAATAAATAAATTTGTTACAAAGATATAACATTAAGATTTGTATATTGTCTGTTATAATAATTTATTTTGATATCTCTTATTTTATTTTATTATATTATCTTTTATTTCAACTTATTTTATTATTATTTAAACGCAACTTGATTGATTCGGAAAATTTCACGTTGTATATTAAACGAAAAAAACGACCCAAAAACGTTTTCGATTTTAGGTCGAAATATTGCATAGGCCGTATATTACTATATTACTCTACTATCTATATATTAATACGATAAAATATATCCATCAATTGACAGGCTGTTTCGCATACTTAGCATACGTAAAATCATACCAAAGTTATACGAATTGATTCGAATGGATCAGCCGCAGCGCATAGGCCTATTTTTGTTAACAAATATTACTCTATTTGTTTATAATTAATAGAAAAAGGTTTTTGTAAATTCGAACAATCTCTCTAAATATCGAAATTTACTTTCGTGCACAAAAGCGCGCCATCTGTAGGACCAATTATCTAAGTGCTCTAAGACACAAACCAACATATGTAACCCCGCTGAATTCTAAATTTTAAGGATGTTTGAAAATCTCAACTAAATCCGTGTTTTTTTACAAGGTATACGTTTACGTTTGCACATAAAAAGCGCTTATCCTCGCCTAGATAATGCTTAGAAGACCCATCTAGCGGCAGTGGTTAAATAATTAGGGTGTACCTAAAATCGGAGACACAAATCTCTGGTGGCCAACATATAGCTGAATCGGTTGCGATGAGTAGAGGATACACTCAATTTTTAGAGGTGAAACATAGAATTAGTGTTGAGGTGAAACACAGACACATATTTCAGTTACATCTGAGTATAATGTGTATTGGAATTTAGTAGTACAAATTTTATGCGCAGCAATATCAGAGGTGTATTTAAAGCTTGACGCTTAGCAGTACATATAAAGTTTAACCGTAAACATCTATAGAAGTAAAAAAAAACACAGCTTCAGCGATTTGTAAAAAAAGCTAATTTGTACATTTCTCATTTGTTCGATATAGGCAACCGGCATCACAGCGGCCGTATGGCAGAGGGCGTATATTACCTACTATATTTATTATTAGGCTAACTTTGCTGGATTACATGTACATTAACCGGATGCTTAGATCTTATAACTCTAATTTGTTTATGTCACTTAAAGTTACGAAATTAATTTTATTTTAGTAAATATGTTTGCGTGAATAACATCAATGTTTTTGTTTGCTTTTCTTTTCTTTCTAATTTATTCTTCTTTGTTATATCTTAGTATTATATCGTTCACAAACGATATTTTATGGTAGATATGGTCATATATATTCATGAAATGGAGTGTTTACAAATTTAATATATATTAATTACGTGGCGGCCACCGTGGTGTGGTGGTAGCGAGCTCCGCCTACCACACCGAACGCCCTGGGTTCATAGCCCGGGCAAAGCAACATCAAAATTTTAGAAATAAGGTTTTGAATTAGAAGAAAATTTTTCTTAGTGGGGTCGCCCCTCGGCAGTGTTTGGCAAGCACTCCGAGTGTATTTCTGCCATTAAAAGCTCTCAGTGAAAACTCATCTGCCTCGCAGATGCGGTTCTGAGTCGGCATAAAACAAGTAGGTCTCGTCCCGCCAATTTGTAGGAAAAATTAAAAGGAGCACGACGCAAATTGGAAGAGAAGCTCGGCCTAAAATCTCTTCGGAGGCCATCGCTCCTTACATTTATTTTTATTTTTTTAATTACGTACATAGATCCCAAGGGGAATACCAACATTAAATATCCGAACATTAGAATCTTCATATTTCCACAATGATAACAATAAAAGCCGGAAAAAAGTCTAAGTGCACTTATTGCGTTTTTATATGGAACTGTTTACTTCACTTAATTTTTTTCTTTCATTTTACATTTTTTTAGTAAACTCTACCTTCTTTCCCAATACATATTTTTATTTTATTTTTTTGAAGGTATCCTCTATTCTATTCGAAATTTTCGTTTTTTGTCACCCTTACATATTGCATATGTATTTATACGAAATTAAACTCGGTAAAGCGCCAATTGCATTCATAACGGGTGGTGTGAAATAGGCTAAATTCTTTTAGCACATTTCTTCGTTTTTAAGTAAAAGTTCGTGTTTTTTGAATTATGACACTATCGAAGTAAATGGAGGATATATGTATATGGGTGATATAGGCCTACTGGGGAACCGAGCACGGAAGATTAACTTCGGTAGCGCGCCAACGGCGTTTCCCGGGTGGTGTGGAAAGAGCTATTTTTCAATTCAATTTCAAGTAATTCCAGAATAATTATATGTCAATTTCATTTGATTTTACATATTTTTTATATTTTTGTTTAAGGAGCTCCATACCAAAACGTTATAACTACATTTGAAAAGTTTGTAGAAAATTTAAGAAAATGCTATCAAAAAGTATAACGTCTTAGATCAAATTCAAAATTTTAATGAAAATTTTAAGTAAGTTAGACCAGTTTGCTATATTTCCACTCACTGCTTAACTATTAACGCATTATTGCACTAACCCCAACACTGGATACATAGACTGAGTTGAAAAAAATACAAGTTCGTCGAATTTCGACCACAGGCGATACTAGTTTTTATTATTATTTATTATTAATATATATTTTGAAAGCCGTTTTTTCTGGACCGCAAAGCTCGAGAACGGCTGAACAGATTCAGATGAAATTTTGAGCATGGATTGGCGACATGGTTATAGGCAAAAAAAATGCAAAGATTTAGAAACGTTTTTGAGATATCGACCAAAATGTGGAACAGGGTAACCCTAAAATGTGGTCGTGCGATATGGGTATAAAACGATAGGTATCGACGAGAGTTTTAATGCAAAGTTGATTTCATTTCAATATCCTACTTAGTTTGCGAGATGTCGACCAAAATGTGGACCAGGGTAACCCTAAAATGTGGTCATGCGATATGGGTATCAAACGATAGGTATCGACGAGGGTTTTAATGTAGAGTTGTTATCATTTCAATATCCAACTTAGTTTGCGAGATATCGACCAAAATGTGGACCAGGATGCGTTTATATGATATGGGTTTCAAACGATAAGCATTGACGAGGATAATAATGCAAGGTAGTTTTAATTTTGTTACCTTAGTTGGTTGGGAGATATCGAAAATGTGGACCAGGGTAACCTCAGAAGGTATATACACATATATTATGGGTATCAAAGAAAAGGTATTGACGGTTACATCCATACCTAACCGTTTTTATTTGAATATATCTTAGTTTTAGGGATATTAATCCAAATATGAGGGTGAAGGTGAGAGTGCGGGTGAGGGTGGAGTAAAATGAGAATGGGAGTTAGGGGAAGCATCAGAGGCGAAAGGAATCAAAAGCGCCGGGAAAGGGGATGATAAATCGCACACCTGCATTTATTTACTTGCGATGGGGATTGCAATTTTGTTTGGCTTTCTAATCGTTATGTCATTGACTATTATGTCACTTTATCAGCTGTTATTTAAAAAATATGATTTCAGTTTCAGACAATTCGTTACGATTTTCGGTTTGTTTGAAAGTTAATATTTGCGTATAAGTATTTTTTTACTTTTGTGAAAGTTTATCTAGCGAATGTGTGAGCATTTGAAAAATAACTTAAAATAATTAAAATCAGTGAAAGTTAGTTTTTACGAATTGAAAAATGCCGAAAGTGCGAACGAGTCTATACAGGAAAACATCGCACAATACGTTAACGGCTAATTCATATCGTGTAGAAAAACGGGTGCGGGCTTATTTGTTTTACAATAGATGCGCGTTTGATTACCATGCAAATATAGATTATCATAATTCAAAAGACCTTCAAATAGGAAAAATTAATGTAGTTTGTGTACATTGCGGTGTGAAAAAATGGAGTAGCGGGGCGCCAAGTCTTTGTTGTGTGGGAGATAAAGTTATTATTTGTAATCTTCAGGAGCCACCGGATCCGCTAAAGTCCCTAATTCTTGGTAATCATCCATTACACGGATCAACACAAAATTTGACTTTGACTTCAAAGCATTAAATTTCAATTCTTTAGGTCGTAATTTGACGAAAAAAAAAAAAAATATATGGCATGAAAAAGTTTGCTTTCCTATTTAGGAAACCGCTTGAACGAAATTTTTCAAAATCTGTGGTTTAAATATTTACTTGAAAATGAAACAATTCAAATAAATATTTGTATTAAGTTTTAATATCGAAATAACTTACAAAATGTGGAGAATGATTTAAAAGTGTACACTTTTACTTTTTCTTTTATGTTCATATGTGCTATCCCTTTTACTTTTCTTTTATGTTCATACGTATTATCCCTCAACAACCCAAAAATAGCCTCCTATCATAATTTAATAATATTGGCCCGGTAAAATTGTTCGAAGAAGGGTCTAAAAGCCACTCCTCTGCGATAGTTTTTTCGGTGGCTCCGAAGCTGCTCGTGCCAGATAGTGTGCGATTGGAGCAGAAGAAGATTCAAGATCAGGATATTCGATGGGTTTTGCATTTTTACCTCTACGTCTTTTACTCGGATTCACAATGCAAAAGTGGCAGTCTTTAACGTGGTCTTTTGGTCCTCGCCAGATTCTTGGTGTTGCAAATTTCATAGATCTTTTCTCACCTCGATACCAACATAAAATATAAAAAAAGAGAAATCAATATGTCTACATTATTTAATTTACAATTTAACTAAAATTCGATTAGCTTCTAAACATCTTTTACAATAACTACAAGCAACAAGTGGAGCCCATTGTAGCATTCATTCATTCACTCAGTCACTCATTCATTCATTCATTTGTACAAACATACATTTTGACTCGTTTTGGTATGTCTTGAGATGCATTGACTCTTATATACATAATCATTCAACTGTACATACATATATTCCGACACGCGCTACGACAGTCTACTGTCTCGTAACTTGAGGCGTATTCTGTTTCAATTTAAGGCTGACGAATTGCTCACCACCAACCTCTGCCTGCACACAATTTATTCCTACGACGCGTTGAGACTTAACTTATTCTATTCTGTTTTTGCTTACTAAGCATTTCCCACAACTAATATTATTTGCGCTGTGCTTGCGCTTACCACCGAGCTGAATATATGTATCTACGCAGTTCATATATTGTACACTTAGTATGTAAGTATGTATTAATGTAAATATGTAATGTAGGTAGCTCATAAGAATTAATTAGAATAATTTTGTATAAATACTAAGGTAACTTCGCTAATAAAAACAATGATTGGTTTGACGTCGAAACCCAACAAATTCTTTTTTCTAATTTTATTCATCTTCCGATTTTATTCATTACAACATGTCTTGTCTTGATTCCAAACAGGACAGCCAAAATATGCTTCGTAGGTTTATATTTTATATCTCGAACTTTAATAAAATGCCCACATATATAACAAAAAGCATCAGCTTCATATTTACACTTTCGCGACGACATTTTAGGGTATTCTAGACTTGTACAAATGATCGTTGTTTAGTTATCACTCTAGCGCCATGAGTATCTATTGTTACTATAACTATTACGAAAGCAAACTTTATACCGAAAAAAAGGTATTTTCTTTTCGTTTTTGTTTCTAACAAAATAGAAAACCATGAAATAAACTTTAGGACAAAGAACAAACTTTTTTTTTGTAGAGTCGTGCTGTCAAATTATTTTCTAAATAATGCAAGAAAGTACAATAGCTTATTTCAAATGACGCCTTTTGGTACACAGGAGATAAGAGAAGGCAATTTCATGCCGACATACAAAACTCAAGGGCAGGTATACCACCTCATTGGATCCTTATTGCCAGAACCGGATGTACATGCTAAATACTTACAAATTTATTTTATTTCTGAAGCTGACCAAAAATCTATTCGCTCAAACATGAATCCTTCGTTAAATGTGGGAGTTATTGAAATTCATTAATTTCAAGCTTTACGTGCAATATATAACGTATATCCACGCCCGTGTCTGCGAATGATTTTCGGTTTGTTACACACGCGGACAAATTACCGGCTAATGGTCACAGAGGACGATATAATGCACCTTTAGTAAATGAAGTAGCCGTCCCTTTTATAGACGCACACAAGGGACCTGGAGATATTGTATTGTACTGTCGCACAGGGCAACTCCAACGAGTCTTTGAGCTACATCGAGTGTATAATCCTCTTCAATATCCGACCATGTTTGTAAGAGGAGCAGACGGATACTGTTTGAACATGCCAAATTGTTATCAAATAAAATATATTGCTACGAATATTAGCAAAACTAAGGGGTGCTGCCAACTCTAAGCCGATGCTAAACAGTGATATCATGCACATCCATAGATCAATGTATCTACTACATAAACGAATCAATAATTGCGTCTACACATATGTACGTATACGAGCAGCGGAGAACCAATGCACAAACACATGCAAATATCTTATCTGAGTTGTCACAAGAGAGGGCAATAATTTGTGCAAGTATTACTCAAATGAGAAATTATACATCTGTAGTTGTAGCTGAGAAATTTATAACTAAGTAAAATTCTGGAAGCGCCTAGAAGATGCCATGAAGAAATCACAGAGTATAAAAGCATCAGCGGTAGAGGCGCTATGGGGAAGTTTCGATTCAGACGCTATCTAGCGAGCAATAGCAGTATTATTTTGATAGTAGAGTTTAATTTGAGCTATCAATCAGTTTGGTTGTTAAGCAAGCTAGTTGCAAAGTATAAGTGTATTGTGAAGTACTTTAATAAAGGCCATTTTCCATTATTCAATATTGGAGTTATTTATTCAACAGTTTAGTGATTCGAACTTAGCAGAAGGGCAAATAAGAAGATTTGCAGTAAAATCGTTACAATATATCTTGCGTGCAGTTCTATGCTCACCGGTTCATGATCAGAGATAACTGTTCAAATCACCTTCATTATTTTAAAAATTTATTGAATCAATACTCCGTGGACACAAAAACTACGTGATGCTATCAATGAAGATTCTTATATTAATGTTTCTACTATAGGTCAAAAAGTTATACTTCCATCGTCCAGCGCGCTATATGCAGGAAAAAACACAAGACGCGATGGCATATGTACGTCATTATGGACGCCCTGATTTATTATAACACGTAATTCTGAAGGGCCAGATATAACTCAAAAGATTTTTGTTTCACAAAAGTCAGTCATATGATCGGCATGATATTGTAGGTAGAGTATTTAATTTAAAAATGAGAAAGCTAATGCTTATTTTAACCAAAAAATGCATACTTGGGGAAGTTAGGTACCACATGGTCTCAGTAGAATTGCAAAAACGTGGGTTACCGCATTGTCATATATTGCTTTAGCTGCAGACGAAAATTCAACCACACGAAATAGATAGCATTATTTGTGCTGAAATACCCAGCCACCGCGATGGCCCACTCCTGTACGAAATTGTGTGCAAAAATATGATACATGGACCATGTGGACAACATAATATATTGTATCGAATTTAGTGCAATTCCGCTTATTACCTTCTACTCACGTTCGTATCGCTAAACTGTTGAATATATAACTCCAATATTCAATAATGGTCTTTATTAGACTACTTCGAAAATACTTCACAATAACACTTATACTTCGGAAGTGATAGCGTGCTTAAATCAAATTGATTCTGCTTACTCAGCTTTTGCTCCTTTTATGCTCTATGCTGTGTCGTTCGTATACTTCTAGGCGTTTCTTCTTCTAGAATTTACTACTTGTTTACCAGCTATAAACTCACCAGCTATAAACTACAGATGCACGTTTATAGCTTCTCGCATAGCCATATGCGCGTGAATATGTGAGTGATACTTCCACCGATGATTGCATACTTTTGTGAGTATCTCAGATATATGCATGTGTTTCTGCATATCTCTCCGCTTCTTGTGTGTACATATGTGTAGAAATAATAATTGATTTGTTTATGTAGATACAAGTGACTGCTTAGTATCGGCTTAGAGATGATAGTATGCCTTAGTGTTGCTAATATTCGTCACAATATTTTCCCCATGCATGGCAGATGGTAAGTGTGAAGAGATTTCCCCGCAATTATAGCGCTGAGACGCAGTCTGGCGAAGATGGTTACCCAGCATACTGTAGACGGTGCCCCGAAAACTGAGGTAATACCTCCAACCTTGATGTACGTGGAACTATGGCCAGGATAGACAATAGGTGGGTTGTTCCTTATTGCTCTGTACTCCTGCAATGTTTTTCGGCACATATTAACCTTGAATACTGTCATTCCGTTAAAGCTATTAAATACATTTGCAAATATGTTATTAAGGGCACAGGTCAAGCTACATTTTCTTTTCAAAATACTTCGGATGAGATTCAAAAATATCTCAACGGTTGGTATATAAGCACTTCAGAGTCTTTCTGGGGTTTTTTTTTTTTTTTTTTTTTTTTGATTTTCCCATCCATGAGCGATATCCAACTGTTGTGCACTTAGCAGTGCATGTAGAGAATGGGCACAGAGTGTACTTCTCCGAAGATAATGTACTTCGAGTTCTGGAAAACCGCCGTAAAACTACGTTGATGGCATTTTTTTTGAACTATTTTCGAAAACACTTCTTTATCATGAAGTGCCGTCTTATTATACGTGGAGCAATAATCAATTGTCCAGAAGGAAGCGCGGAATATCTATTGAAGGTAACCCAGGGATTCAAAAGGATTCGGCGCTTAGTAGAGTTTACAATGTACACCCCAATCAAACGTTTATTGCTTCACTGTTGAAGACATGATAAGCCCCCCCATCCGTCTGGCAACACCCGGCCCGTGCGACCAAGCGCAAAACACAGCCCAGCTGTGTCGGCAACCACCACCGCGCTCAGTACTCTCTTTTTTAGTTTCAATTAAATTACCAGCCTTCCCGCAACGATCGTGCCGGATCGCATCGCATCGCCGTTTTTTAACTTACCGCCCGCCTGCCGTTGCGCAGTTTTAAATATTTAGTTAAATTCATTATTTTAAAACTTTGTTTATATTCTAAAAATTTTGTAATTGTGAGTGAATTATAAACATATATACAAATACTTAAATAAAGTGCAGTTGGAAGTTTTATACATGGTCCTTTTGGGTTGAAAAAAGGCAACCCGCGACCCAAGAACAAAAAAAAAAAGAATTTATATAAAAAAAAAAAAATAATACACGCTCGGTACGGCCACAAAAAGTGCTTTAGTAAATAAACAAAATTGTTTTAAGAATTTAACAAAAAAGAGTGCACATACATAAGTACGTAAAATAACTAAAACATACATTAAGGTGTTGTAATGTTTGCGGATAAGAGAATAATATAATTGTATTCATGCAACCATAAACTAGAATAAAATTTTCGAATATCGCTTTGGCTATTGTTTTTGCGTGTTTGCTGGGCATATTCATTTCCATTTTCCGTTATGGGAAGAGGGTCTATCATATCTATTTGTACTGTGTCGAACGCTTTTGTGGGCGTTTCGGTTATAATCATAGGCTCTTTCAAGTTTTTATTTATTTTATTTTTATTACAATGAGCGCATTTTTTGATGTATTTTCTGATATCATTTTTCAATCCTTTCCAATAGTATTTTAGTTTTATTTTATTTGTCATTCGATTTATTCCTGGGTGGCCACCGAAAACAGGATCGTCATGAAATTTGTGAAGAATTTCTTTAATTTTTTCATTATTTGTCACCTGCATAACTTCTGGAGTTAATGCTATAATTAAATTTTTGAGAACTTTGGTACCAATTTTTTTAAATGTGTCTACCCGGGTATAATTATCTTTTGTCTCCTAAGGACAACTGTATTTTTCTAATTCTTAAATTGCCGGCTTCTTTCATAAGCCTGCCAAAGAATTGACCTAAGTCAATCTTCGCCTCAACAATTAGATTTTTTGTATTAATTTCGCTACAAATTTTCTTTCCTTTTTTCAAACGTAATTTCGGAGGATCGAAAACGTGCTGGACTAGTCTCTTTACCTCACATTTATTTAGCGCTTCAAATATTATTGGGTTCTCTTTGTGACTTTTTATTTCTTCATTTTTACTACTGGACTGTTTATTGTTATGATTTTTGTTAGTTTCCGACCTAGTCGTAACTTTTAATATTGTACACGCTTCTACCGATATTTGTTTTAGTTTTTTAATATCTATGCGTGATAATGCGTCTGCTACACAGTTTTCTTTACCAGCGATATACTCCACCTCGAAATCATATTCTTCCAGATCTAATCTGATTCGAGTTAACTTTGATGATGGATTTTTCATCGGAAATAAAAATGTTAAGGGTCTGTGGTCTGTTTTGACCAAAAATTTTCTACCGTAAATGTATGGTCTAAAATATGTTATGGCCCAATTAATGGCCGCTAATTCTTTCTCAATTGTTGCTTTATTAATTTCTCCTTTAGTAAATGATGTTGATTCATAGGCAATTGGTAATTGTTTTCCTTCATACTCTTGGCTTAATACTGCTCCGCAAGCATATCCACTTGCGTCAGTTGTTATACAAAATTGTTTATTGAAATCGGGATATTGTAGGATATTGGGGCTTATTAACGCAGCTTTTAAATAGTCAAAGGATTTTTTACAATCCTCTGTCCAGTCGAAAATTACATTTTTCTTGCAAAGTCTTGTTATTATTCTAGAATATTCTGCAAAATTTGAAATAAATCTTCTGTAATAATTGCAAAATGCGACTAATCTTTTCGCCTCATCCGCGTTTTTAGGTGTTGGGTAATTTTCAACTGTTTCGAATTTACTGGGATCTGGCATAATTCCTTTGCTTGTGCATTTATGACCAAGGTAAGTTACTTCTTGGTTGAAAAATAAACATTTATCAGGATGTAATTTTAAATTATAACAATACAAGTTGCGAAAACATCTCGTAAATTTTTAATCATATGATTTTCGGAGCATCCTAATACGACTAAATCGTCCATGTATAGAAATGCTTGTGAAGGTTTCAAGCCTGCAAATGCTAATGTCATCATTCTTTAGAATGAATTCGGTGCTACTTTAAGGCCATACGGTAGTCTTCAAAACGATAAGTACCATTATCTGCTGTAAAGGATGTGATATCTCTTGACTCTTCGCTGAGTTCAATCTGGTGAAATCCAGACATTAAATCTAAAAAAAATATTTAGCTCTTCCTAACTGATCTAGTATGTCATCAATTCTTGGCAAAGAAAATTTATCTGCGGTTAATTTTTTATTTACTTGTCTGTAATCTACAACCATTCTCCATCTTCTTTCTTGGTTATTCGGGAGTGATTTCTTCGGTACTAATAAAATTGGACTATTGAATTCTGAAATTGAAGGTTCTATTATGTCATCTTTAACTAATTTTTTTACTTGTTTATTAATTTCACTTTTATGAGCTTCTGGTATTCTATAATTTTTTACGTAGACTGGGTTATTGTCTGTCATATGAAGTTTTTGTTTGTAAAAATTATTAGTGGTAACTGGTTCTGTTTCCAATGAAAAAATGTCAATAAATTCCGCACATAATGCATTAAGTGCTTTATTTGCAAATTTTGGAAAATGTGTAATCAATCTTTCTAATTTTTCCTTATTGTTGGCCTCATTTTCGAGTTTTTTATTTTTAACTATTGTATAATCATTCAAATTTTCTATACGTATATTAAAATCTTGCAGTGTTGCATTTTTATTTGTTGTATTTATAATTCTAACAAATGTTTGTTTTGAATTTGCTAGTGTGTTTGCATTAAAAATACCTTCAGACAATTTTTGTTGTGGGATTAGTAAATCTGAATTGTTATTTTCTATGTGAATTTGTCGAACTACTTCTGATCGTGCGGGAATTGAAATACTATTAATTGTTGGTTTGTTAATCATCTGAATTGTTATGTTTTCTGAATAGTCATATGGTTTTAGTATTAGAGTGTCACCTTCTGTTTGATAATCTAAAATTCAATTATATGTTTAATGAAATCTAATCCCAATATTCCATCGAATGGGATTGGGAAATTGTCTTCTACTACGTGAAATTTGTGTCTAATTAGTAGGTAATCATCTTTTAAGTCCGCTTTAACCGTGCCAATAGTGCTTATTATCCCTTGATCAATTCCTCTTACATCTGTTTCTTGAGAATTATTTATCGTGACATTACTGTCAATTTGACCCTTTTTTATTATTGAAATATCTGCTCCCGTATCGATTAGGTGGGTTGATATGGAATCATTCAGAGTTGTTCTAGAAGATATGTAGCTATTAAGGTGTAAATTTAAAATATATAATTTTTTATTTATTGAGGTGGAGTTTGTTGGTTTGTGTTGTGTAACATTTCTGGTGTTATTGCGGGTATTTCCTTTCGATCCGAAATTCCAACCAGATCTTTGGTTATGTTGTCTGTTATTATTATTATTGTTATTATTGTAATAGGTATTGAAAGAACGTCTATAATTTCCTCTATAATTATTATTTTGGTAAATCCTGCGGAAGTTACCTCGGAAATTGGAATGTTGTTGGCGAATATGCAAAATTGAATTTGTATTTCCAGTTACTTCTGTGCAACTGTTAGTAAATTTTACATAGCTTCGTTCATTGTTGTGAACGTTCCAGCTTGCATAATTGTTTTTACTTTATCGCTGGAGCAGTTTTTACACATGGCTTTCACAGCTGATTGTGTAGCATAGCATACTTGGTTGCTAACTCTTGTGTTAGTCCTTCAGATATGTATGTTCCTTCCAACGATTTTGTCAGCTTTTCAATTTCAGCAGTGTATTGATTTGCAGTTCTACCGCGCTGTTGGATATTCAGGAGTTTTCTGCCAAAACTTCAACTGATTCACCCTTAATTGCTGTTTTTAATTTTTGTTTTATGCCTCAATTGAGCTTTCAGTGCTTATTAGGTTTCTGGCTGTTCCTTTCAGCTTGGTTTTTATCATCGAAACCGCTACAGCTTCATGGGTATCCTTAATTTGTTCTAAGATATCCAAAGCATCTAAAAATCTATTCAAGTTTTCAGCTTTACCATCTAATTCTGGCAAAACTGATGAAGCAATCTTTAAAAATTCGAGTATTGTTTGTGACATTTTGTTGCTTTCAGTTTGTGAGGTTTTATTAAAAATTTCAATTTTTGGGGTTTCCCCTAGATTTGGTTGAGTTTCAGGTAATAAGCTAGCAAAATCAATTTCTATCTCCTCTTCAAATGACGTTGGAACTAATGCCTCAATGTTATATCTACCTAATGAGGATACTAATTTATCTCTAACACCCGAAAAAATTTGTTGTGCTTCTAGTTGATGGCTTATATTTTTATTAATACACTTATAAGTTTTTCTGCTAAAATTTTTTATTCCACTAGTGTGTTGAGAATAGTTTCCCATTTGCCCATCGAGGTAAAACATATATATATTTTTTTGGGTTTATTCTTTGTCTGGACCATCTGCTCGGCTCATGTATTTTTTCTTTAAAAATTTATTATGAGTTGAGTATAATTTTGGAAATAAGTTGACGCAAGTGCAGACCGTCAAAATTATCAACAAGATTTTGATAAAGTCTAATGCCTCACTATGGTCAATTACTTGAATGGAATTAATTACGTTTGCATTGGGTTCTTCTACTTTGGATTCTTTGCCTACTATTTTGAAATAATAATAGCTAAAATTTTTTTTTTGTTTTTATATTTATTTATTTATGTTCTGTAAGGTTATACATTATCAGCACGCGTCTGGTTTCCTCGATTCTAATAGTAGGATTAATGACATCCTCCATATTTGGTTCCCTAGTCATACCAATATCTTTCCAAAAGCCTTTTAGCCATTGTAACTCCTTTTCTAAATCTTTTCTTTTATTTTATTTTCAAGCGTAGTGATTGGGTTTTTGGTCGGCATTATAATTAAAAAAATTTTTCCTTTAAAAAAAATTCTTTTATACTGCTTTTAATTCCATAATTTTATTTTTTAGACGTATCCTTTCCTCTGTGTTTGTTGTCAAATTAATTTCTTTATACAATATGGCTACAGCCTTTCTTATGTTAAATGTTTTTCCTCCTCTTTTTCTATTATTTTTAGTGGGTGTTTTTTTATTCTACGCCTATATTCTTCTATGCTAATTGCCTTAGGGCCTTGTTAAATTATTTCTGCTTCCTTTTCTTTTTCTAATTTATTTACTTCTTCCTCAATTGATTTACAACAATGCGTGAATAATATGTCAAATTCTTTTTGATTATTGATTTCGTTCATTGAAAAAGGTAGTGTGATGTGTGTCTGCAGCCTAAGGTCTATTCCATGTCTTCTTGATGTGTGCCTGCAGGCCAAGGTCTATTCCACTTCTCTACGCTTACGCTTCAATTCTATGTGTTCATAATAATCTGCTATCTTCTTGATGTGTGTCTCTTTATCGGTAATTCCTCGAATTTCTTTTTTTTTTGTTATATCGCCGTAATTTTGATATTTTGTCCTGTTTCAAATTTTGCAGGATGTTTTTGAGGAAGTCTGCCTATATTTCAAGCAGCAGATGAGGGAAGCTGTTTATTTAATTCAGCAGTTCTAAAGGATAATAAGGAAATAGCAGGATCGCCGTGTAATGTTTGCGGATAAGAGAAAATCGAAATCTAGGTTGCAGTGCCCAGTTAGCGGCACCAGATAGAATTTACTGCCAATTGAAACGGCAGCAGGTTGAATTATCTTCTTTATTCAAAAGTTGTTTTCTTTTATACAAAATTTCTATGAGCTAAAATACTTACTTACACTAATACTTACAAACTAAGTATAACACACATATACATTCAATTCAGTTCCCTGGGAACTGCATTCTAAGCATAATTAAAATTGGCTGTGGAATGTGCAACGCAAGCATAAATGAATCATGTTAATAATTTGTCTACAGGTAAAGGCTTGTCGCGGGCAAGCTCTAAACAGTGGCATACCAAGGCTCAGGTTACCATATGATGCACGGTGTACAAAATATATGTTTGTACAAATGAATGAATGTGTCAATAGAATCTCATGCCGTACCAAAGCGAGCCAAAATATATGTATGTACAACTGTATGAATATGTATGCAAGAGTCAATATATTTTAAGACGGGATGAAATATATGTTTGTACAAATGAATGAATAACTTAATGGGTGAATGCTACAGTGTGACAAAGGCGAAAAAATAGCACTGGATCTGGGAAATAAAACGCAGTGCAATTTTTAATTTCAAATTGTGTTCGATTGAATAAATTCGAAACAAATCGCAAAAAAAGGCAATAGAAATTGTATTGCGAAAACCAAACACAAAACCAAAATCCAACATAAAGGATGAAAAGAAAACATAGAATTTTATTAAACGAAAAAAAGGAAAAATTTTTTACTAACAAAAATTGGTGGAAACAAAAAAAACACTTTAGGGTGAATGTGAAACGGAAAGGACAAAGATAAGTTTAAGAGAAAAAAATCTTTAATATTTAGAAATTTGTACAAAAAAAAAAAAAAACCACGTTAGGGTGAAGTTGAAGAGGAAAAAATTTTGTGAGAAAAAAAGTTAAATAAAATTTTGACAAAAAGGGAATAATCTTTAAAAAACTCTTAGAGACCAATTGTACAGCGAACAACGGAACATTCATATGGCGTAGCAGCTAAAAGGCTTGCACTGATATGAATGTTGGAGACTCGAGTTCAACGCTCAGCTCCCGAAAAGCTAGCTGATGAAGAAGTGAAATTCAGAAACATGTCCTAGTAAACATCGCCGTTTATAAACTTACAATTTTTCTCTAATATCAATTACAAAAACCATTGTATAAAGCAATATGAGCAAAGCTCGCTAATTAAATACATATGATCATATTGATATAATAGTAACAGCGGAAGTATTAAAAACAAATACTGTAAATATCCGAACAAATGTTACTAAGCTTTCAAAAGCACGCCTAAAAATCATATCCACACCATTAGGAATAAACTACATACAGAGTGTATGTGCCTACATGGTGATCAAAAGGAATATAAACAAAAAAGGCAACTCTTAGAGACCAATTGTACAGCGAACAACGGAACATTCATATGGCGTAGCAGCTAAAAGGCTTGCACTGATATGAATGTTGGAGACTCGAGTTCAACGCTCAGCTCCCGAAAAGCTAGCTGATGAAGAAGTGAAATTCAGAAACATGTCCTAGTAACCATCGCCGTTTGTAAACTTACAATTTTTCTCTAATATCAATTACAAAAACCATTGTATAAAGCAATATGAGCAAAGCTCGCTAATTAAATACATATGATCATATTGATATAATAGTAACAGCGGAAGTATTAAAAACAAATACTGTAAATATCCGAACAAATGTTACTAAGCTTTCAAAAGCACGCCTAAAAATCATATCCACACCATTAGGAATAAACTACATACAGAGTGTATGTGCCTACATGGTGATCAAAAGGAATATAAACAAAAAAGGCAACTCTTAGAGACCAATTGTACAGCGAACAACGGAACATTCATATGGCGTAGCAGCTAAAAGGCTTGCACTGATATGAATGTTGGAGACTCGAGTTCAACGCTCAGCTCCCGAAAAGCTAGCTGATGAAGAAGTGAAATTCAGAAACATGTCCTAGTAACCATCGCCGTTTGTAAACTTACAATTTTTCTCTAATATCAATTACAAAAACCATTGTATAAAGCAATATGAGCCAAGCTCGCTAATTAAATACATATGATCATATTGATATAATAGTAACAGCGGAAGTATTAAAAACAAATACTGTAAATATCCGAACAAATGTTACTAAGCTTTCAAAAGCACGCCTAAAAATCATATCCACACCATTAGGAATAAACTACATACAGAGTGTATGTGCCTACATGGTGATCAAAAGGAATATAAACAAAAAAGGCAACTCTTAGAGACCAATTGTACAGCGAACAACGGAACATTCATATGGCGTAGCAACTAAAAGGCTTGCACTGATATGAATGTTGGAGACTCGAGTTCAACGCTCAGCTCCCGAAAAGCTTGCTGATGAAGAAGTGAAATTCAGAAACATGTCCTAGTAACCATCGCCGTTTGTAAACTTACAATTTTTCTCTAATATCAATTACAAAAAACACAAATTATATGATAAAAATTTCACGTTTGCAGCTCAATGAGAAGTAACTTAAAAAACGATTGCAAGTTTTTGTATGAAAAGCGGACAAACATTCAACCGACCTAATATAAAGGAAGTAAAAAAAACGAAATAAAGAATAAAGTTTTGTGAAAAAAAAATTTGTTGAGAAAAAAATTTTATTTGAGGAAAATTACATATACATACATACATACATCAAAACAACATTAACAACACAAAAACTACGAGGAGCACAATACAACAGAGGCTAAAGGCAAGAAAAGCAACCCACAACTAACACATTTCAAATAAAAAATGTCTGAGTAAGTACTCTCGGTACCCAATATATACCCCCAAATATATTCCCTCCGTCTAAAGTACGGACCGCAAATCTAAAATTCCCCAATTTATATATCCCTCCGATCTAAAGATCCGGACCTTGGTTGTATAACCATCATCAGAGAGCCTTAACGGCAGAAATTTTGCATTTGCTTACCCACTGGTACCAAGAGGTAAAGTCCCTTACAAAACCCTTAGGGGTTTGTTTTTTTCAAAAAACAGCTAATAAATCAATTTTTATTCCCGTACCAACGGAAAACTCCACTGCCCGGTTCTATATACCCAAAAGTTCGTTGCGCCAAATATCTACTTATAGATAAAAATATATACGTATATATGTAATATATGTATATACCCATTTAGTTCGGTAATATTCCCCGAGCTACATATTTTTCCAGCGCGAAATTCACCGCTGCCCTTATATACATATATTGCATAAAATACATTTTATAAAAAGCCCATAGCAACGAACTTTGCCAAACTTTTGTCACTTTTCTTAAAGTTTATTTTACCGGGCACCCAAGATTATTTTGCATACAAACCTACAAGTATATGCACCCACAATACCCACACGCACTTGTATATCTTTTTGCATAAGCCTAAAACCCACCCTCAACAAAGTAAGTGCATGACCATATGTAACTACATAATAGAAGGAAGCAACCGAAGATCATCGGTTACATATTGGTATACATTTACTTTGTAAATAAATCAAGTGCATTGGCACTACAAAAGGTATTGTTGATGCACCACAGTTTTACCGGAAAATATATACATATACATACGTACATTCATACCCACATTGCTTGTACTGAGAAGCGCCCAGCATACATTAGGCGGGTCTCAAAAAATATACAAAAATATAAAAAACCCCAGTGAACACAAATTTATATACCCACATTACTTGTACTCAGAAGCGCTGAGAAAAGTACTTCTGAAGAACCAAGCGTACATTAGGCTGGTTTGAAAAAAAAATGTTTCGCCCGTTTGAGGAAATTTGTTTCGATTTTCACAGAATTAAATTATAATGCCAAAAACAAACGAAACCCAAAAACTGACAACTGCAGACCAATGTCTGCAGGAATTCATATATGACGGTAACCAATTAGAGGTTTACTGCTCAAGATGGTCACTACCGATTTATTAGAGTGTATGCTTAAGGTCAAATTAGAAGACCTTGATAAAATATGGGCAAAGGTGCTAGAGTCCCATCGAGAAGCAAGTTTTTCAGATAATTATACAGATGTCAGCGGCTCGGTTGAGCAAAATTTTTCTAAATGCATGGATACTTACCAAACATGCGAATATAAATTTTGGAAGCCTTACAACTTTTTAATACTGCTAACACCAACCAACAAGAAATACCCGCCCACCCAATAACTGAGTCGAACTCAACTGGTTTTTAGTTGAAAGTACCACCATGCGACACCGAAGTCCTTATTGTAAACAATACCCACTGAGCGATGATAATTTTAAGTTTGCCTCAGAAGCGCTCAGAGCTAGGTACGAAAACAAAAGGATACTCGTCGACAACCAACTGAAGACGCTGTTAATCTGCCCACAATATTCGCGTAATATGGAGAACAAATACAAAAGATGCCGACAACGATCAACAATTGCATGTCAACTCTAAATACCCAAGGAATCCCGACAACGGACTGGGACCCGATCCTCGTTTATCTCTGCTCATCCAAGCTACCAAGTGAAAGCCTTTCACTATGGGAACAATCTCTCAGCTCCCGAAAAGAACTCCCGCTTTGGGATGATATGAATCGATTTTTGACCAGCTGATACGAGGTAGTAGAGAGATTAAGTACTTTTAGACCAGGCAAGGCGAAACCCCAATTTTCGAGTTTTACACCACGAATGGTGAAACAAAACTCAACCCAATCTAATAATAATAGAACCCACGCATATCATATGGAGTTCAATAAAACGGCTTCATGTAGATTATGCAACCAATACCACGCAGTCAAATCTTGCGTTAGGTTTAGAAATGTATCGGTATCAGGCCGAATCAAATTTTTTAGAGAAAATAGTTACTGCGAAAACTGTTTATCAGAATCACACCCCAAGAACGAATGTAAAAGTAGTTTATCGTGCGTATATTGCCAAAAGCGTCATCATTCGCTACTCAAAATTCCGCACACCCACAAAAGAGTTTCTCCACCAGATATCTGGAATGGGTGGAACGGTTGTGAAGAATGCCAATAAGGTCTGCTAGATAACATTCTGTTCAATAGATTTAACCCAAATGATAGACGCACAAGCAATAATTTTGCCGAAACTAAGTTCTTGCCCACAGTCAGAGTTTCAAATATCGATCTCGAAGAACTGTCCCGTTAACCGTTAACCGATCCACAGTATTCGATACCATCGAAAATCGATGTGGTAATCGGCAGCGATATCACCCCGCAAATCCACACCGAAGGGCTCCTACGGAATGTGAGTTGAACACTACTTGCCCAAAACACAATATTCTGATGTATATTAAGCGGCCCTGTAGCTGAAAAGGTATGAACCTTCAGCACTCATGCCACGGAATACACCGATCAATCAACTTTTGAGACAATTTCGGGAACAGGGAGAAGTTAACCAAACACAACAACCATCAGCTGATGACGAATATTGTGAAGCACTCTACCGGACGACCACAATTCGCGAAGAAGATGAACGCTACAGAGACAAACTGCCGTTCAAGACGGAATATCCAGCAAATCTGACACTCGGTCATTCACGACTCGCAGCACAACAGCAGTACATCAGCATCGAACGAACCCTCGAAAGAAAACCCGAATATTTAACCATGGATTACATGGAACCCGCCTCCCAACAAGAGATAATTAGAGATAGAATATCTATCATTTTATTTATGTTGACGATATTTTGTCAGACGGTCATAATATATAGTCAGTGGCGGATCGTGAGCTTGGCTGTGGGGGGGAAATGGTATCAAAAAGTTTCATAAATTTTGTTTTTTTTTTATAAAAGCGGTATTCATGTATAAATTTCCATGCATCGTGAAATGCCAAAATTTTGTGCCTACTGCTATTTTCATGCTCAAGAAAAATGCAAAATTTTTCTTGAATGTTTTTTGATTTGCGTACAGCGCTTAATAATACCAAACTATAAGCTTTCGATTTCAAAGTATTTTCGAAAGTATGTATGTATTCTGTTTTTAAATACTTTCAGGGCCGCGGAGAGGGATGATTTTAAGTTAGATAAACGCTTTTGACACAATTTTATAAGCGCTATCTGTCAAAAATGCTTCAAATAACTTAAAATCACATTTTATTTCGACTTCCGAACGACTTAAGTGGTCGCCATTTCCTTCAAATCACACTCCATACTACTCTAAAAAAACGAGAAAAAGTAAAGCGTGATTGGCTCGTTTCGAGTGCAACAAAAGAAGCGCTTTTTTGTTTTCCATGCCGGCTTTTCTGCAAATTTTTGAAAATACCCGTTTAGTTTTGACAAAATCTTCAGGTTATTCTAAAGAAAAAGGTTGAAAGAGGTCACACGACAAAATTCCTGAACATGAAAATAGTCAAAATCATAAAACTTGCTATATAGAGTGGCGCCAATATGAAATAAGAATTCGAAATGCAAGTTCAGTGGATTTTCTCTTAGCGGAAACCCTTAAAAATGAAGCAGCTTGCTGGAGTATTTTGGAACTGATCAGCAATTATGACCCCCTATTGCATGAACATTTGGAGAAGGTGAGGGAATCTCAAACGAAAAAGAATCGTCTCCAAGCACATTATTTGTCTCATGGAATACAAAATGAGTTCATAGAATTCTGTGTAAGTCAAGTAATTAGAAAGATAGAAGGCGAGAGAAAGTCCGTCAAGTATTACACAATAATAGTGGATGCGACCCCTTATTCGGAGCATATTGAGCAGACTGTTTTTATATTGCGTTATGTTTTATTAGACAGGGACTCCGGAAAATGGAAAATCCAAGAACGCTTCTTAGTGTTTGTCGATTGTAACGCAAAAACAGGAGAAGCTATCGCTGAGCTGATTCACAGCACTCTAAATAAGCACAATATTCCTCTGGATGACTGCCGTGGGCAGGGGTATGGTAATGACAGTAATATGAGGGGTCATTACAAAGGAGCGCAGAGTCATATCCTGAGTCATATCCTGAGAGATAACTCCCTGGCAATATTTGCACCTTGTGCTTGTCACAGTTTAAATTTATGTGGAGTGCAAGCTGCTGAATGTTGCGTAGAAGTCATCACATTTTTCGGTATTACGCAGAAAATGTATAATATCTTTAGCGCAAGCCCTCAGAGATGGGAAAAAAACTAATTACTCCTTGCACAGCATGTCACAGTCACGATGGTCTGCTCGTGTGAAACCTTTCCCAACTCACATTCCGCAAGAAAGCTATTGATGAAATCAAGCTTTTAATCTGAGTTCAGAAACAGTAACGGATTTGGAAGGTATTGAAGCATATATGGGGAAATTTGAGTGTATCCGCTTAGCCTCCATTTGGCTCAAAGTGTTGACGGTAATCAACCATCGAAATCTGGTACTGCAAGCTAGAATGTCACACTGGACGTGGAAAC